>NW_010198619.1:21598-29123 GCF_000695765.1 Mesitornis unicolor | reverse complement strand
CGGGCAGCGGCCGGGAAGGCCTGCGGGGGTAGAGGGGGACCTCTGGATACGGTCACTGCTGCTGCCTTGTTCTAAGTTCTGCCTTCCAGTAACTCCGGTGTCACCGGCTGTGCCGCGCCTGTCGCCGCACGGTGCGGGCGCTCTGCGCCTGTGACAGATGTGCTCGCACGCTCGTTCCTAGTAACACTGACCAGGCTGAGGGATGCGATGGTTAGGAATTGGGCATCTCACGATTCCTCAGTAGGAACTGCCAGCTGCGTGGATGATCATATCTTTCTTTCCTAATTTTTGTTGTTTTCTTAATGGAATACATATTAAAAATAAAATGGCTTTAATAAAGAAAGAGGAATTGGGGATGGAAAGGGCTTCTTTGTTCTGTCTTCTCCAGAACGTTACAAGTCTAAGAGCTAAGGACAAGAGCAGCAGAAATACATGCAACATGGTGACTGGTGAGTCCAGATTGTCCACATGCTGCAAGTTGTGTGTGTGTTTTCAGTAACCTCAGTCTAAGTTTTATGAACTAACCGTATGTGCTCATGATCCTCAAAGAGTTTCTTGAATTTTTTTCCTGGAGAAAATGCAGTTATGCTGAACAGGGAGGGAATTATCTCCCTTTATTGGAGAAAGCTTATTGCCTGGATGCTCTTCTATTTTTTTTTTAATTTTAAAATGCAGTTTTAAAAACATGCTCGCAAAAGCTAGTGAGGCTGGGTGTTTGCTGTTTCTGATGCGTGTCTGTGGGATAAATGGGATGTGTAAATTCATCTGGTTTAATAACTAACAGTAAAAGTGGCCGCTGCAGCAGCAAGCTGTGCGAGTTGCCCTACAAAAGCCTGTTGAATGCCCACTTGAGCCTTTTCAGCCGTAACTGCAGGTGCGTTTAGGTTTAAGAAATAAAATTTCTGGGAGTACAGCGTTACTTTCCTGACTCTTCATCTAGACCTGGTGCCTCTACTGCTGCCTGGGGTTCTGTGAAGCGCAGTCCTGAGGAGTTCAGTGCTTTTTAGTTAATTAATCCCAAGCAGCCTTCAAACTGACAGGAACATCTCTGGGAGAAACTTAGTCTAGCCCGCACTGTTACCTGTGGTGCCTTTAGCTCCTTTCTGATTTCCAGAGTTGCAGGGCTGTAGAGAAAATCAAAGGAAGATCCCACTGCTGTTCTGGAGCAGGAACAAATACCACGTGGTGCCGTGGGGTTCTGACCCATGCTTGGTACTTCAAGCACTGCTTTTCAATGTTTTAAGTGTTAGTGACTCTCAGTGTAGTAACTTTATGCAAATAGAAAGGAAGATTTTTCCATGGTAGAAGAGAGGAAAAGAACTTCTTTGTGATAGAGGAAAGGGTTCACTGGTGGGGGAAGACTGGCCCAATAGGCTCTTGATTTTGATGCTTGCCAAAAAGAGCTAATTAAGATGGTACAGCTAAGCAGGGCCAAGGATTTCACCTGAGGAGTTGATGCTGTGTTTGTTCTGCTTCCTGGTGGCTGGAAGAGGTAGGTGATGATTAGGTGGTGAACTTCATCTTGGTCTTTGGGGCTGCCGCTTATGCGTCTGGGTTTCCGGTGGCTTCTGGTCTCTGCTGCACAGGAGCGTGATGTAAGTGTGAGCAGCTCTTGACAGAGGGCTTGGAGTTCCAGAAATTAAAGTGAGGACTAATGTATTGCTGCTGTTGAAAGCAGTGGCCCTGCTGAGCTCCCCACTTCCTCCCTTGACAGAATTAAAAGAAGGTGAATAGCTATTCCCACATAATAAGCACCGATGCAGGAGCAAGGAAGAAGGCAGGACCTTTGCTGAGGTGAGCCCATCGTATTCAGCAGCAGCCAGATGAATATAATAGCATATAACCTCAAAAAGCACCTGTAGTGTTCCCATCTGGGTTCCCAGCGTGGCACACTTGAGGCTTACTCAGAAGAATCTTCACTCTGAAAGCTGTGCCTGGTGGTGCATCCCAGAGTGGATGCGCAGAATGATTCTGCTTTACTGCAAGCCTCGCTGTAGTATTGAAGCCAAATATTTGCAAGTTCCAAGTGGAAAATCGGGGCAAGTTAATCACTCAAAAATCTGTTTTCCAGCTTCCCATTGTGGTAACAGAGCATTTTACAATTAGATGGAAGATGCAGTCGAGTGTGCCTGGTGTAGGTCCCCTCCGAGTCACTGAGGATGCATTTACAAGGTTGTTTTCCATCGGGTCCACCTGGGAAAGGGTTAATGCTGTGTCCTGTGGAGGTGTAGAGCATTGGCTGGGCGGTCAGTGCTTCTGCCCCCTCGGTGGGGTACTTGTGGGGTACTCGATTTGTGCTTGGGTGGCTTCTGGGGGAACCTCACTCGGCAGCTGAGTGAATCTTGTTGGTTCTGTCACAGGCAGCTGGCTTGAAAATGTGTTGGATCAGAATCTCTGACAGGCAGGAGATTGTGTTTCTGTCCAGCTCTGGCTTCCATGGGACCTTCTCTGTGCTGATACTTAGAGAGTTACTGTATTTACTAAGTGAACACCATTAGCTGGTGCTTTTTACTGAACATGGATGCATGGTTTAAGAATATTTTCTGTGATAATCTCGTACAGTGACAAATGTTGCTTAATAACTCCAGAAGCTATAGATACAGCGCTAGCTGCCTCATGTGGCTTGCCCTTACCTTTGATATGCAGTCTTTCTTCTGTGAGCCTGGTCCAGTGCACTAGCCATGAACCTCCTCCATGTAAACAAAACCCTTCTGTGTGTTTAGGCTGCTGTCATGTAACACTAAAGAGTGGTCAGGATTTGGGCGAGCTCCCCCTGGTTTTGGTGGGAATTGAAGCTGAACTTGTGGAATATGCTTGAGTGCCACTGGGACCCTAGAGCTGACTCCCATTTTCACACAGTTGCAGTCTTGCTATGTTCAATCACATATTTCTGTCTTGGTTCCACTTTGTTAAATCGTGGGAAAATGATACATAAGGTTCTGCTTTTGTACCTGTTCTTTTTAGAGCTGCAGTGATAATGTCCATATAGTGATGTCTGTCCCTTTTTCCTCCTTTCCACAGCTTGATCTGGTAGTACTGAATCGCCTCTTCTAGCCCTAATCTTGTGCTGTTTCACATCTTTTCACAACCATCTCGGTATCTGGTAGTGTTATAGCTCAAATCTGTTTATCCTTTATAAAGACTAATTAGTGCCTTAGAAACAACCAGTGTACTGACTGCAGAAACCATTTGTGGGTTTAAACAAGATAAGTCAATAAGAGAAGAATGCTGTCAGTATACCCTAGAGCTTCCTAATGTTCTCAGGTGGAGTCGTCTTTGTTATTGTTGGGTTTTTTTCCTTGCTCTCACTTCCTCCCTGATCATCTGATTTTCTGTCTCTCTTTTGTCTTCACACATGGCATGTTTCATGTTAACCTCTTCCTACAGTAAAAGGCCATCAAGAGCTGATGCTGCTGTTGCCTTTGTCATTTCCAGAGCTCTGCTTTGCCGTGTGTGTAGTTCCCTGTTTCAGGAATCTCTCGATTCCACTGCTCCCCTTTCGCTTGCTGTGTTTGAATCAATAAGGCTGTCCTACTCCTAATAGCAGTGGGCTGAATGCTGCACCCGATGGTCTTCCGCTGTGCTTCCCATTAGCTGCCCAGAATAGCACTGCATGGCCTGACAGAGCGTGCTGCTCCCTTTTCCCACCTCTGTGGCTGTGAAGCAGGGGCACAGATATTGATTTCTGAGCTTCTCTCACTTAATACTGCATGCTGCAAACAAATGAAATGTATGACTTGATTTTGTCTGTCGTGGGACTCGCCTGGTCTGGGTACAGTGCTAGATTTTACATGGCAGTGAGCTCTCTAAGTAGTACCACGGTTACACCTCGTTATTGTTCAGACTTCCCTGAGCCGCTAAGGTTTAATCTGAGAAATGTGTAGTAGCACAAGATGTCTCATAAAACAAAAGCATCTGTCTCAGGCACCTGGCTGTGCATGTTTGTTAGTTTTCATATAGTACTCGGTATGAGAAATTAGTTACTGGATTCGGAAATATCCTTGCATCAAAGGAGCGTTGTAGTTAAGAATTTCACTTTCTCTTTCCTTAAGGAACCCTAAGGACCTTGCAATATGAATAATTCTCTGGAGAACGCCATTTCCTTTGAAGAGTACATCCGTGTGAAGGCACGATCGATCCCCCAGCACAGGATGAAGGAATTTCTGGACTCCCTTGCGTCCAAGGGGCCGGAAGCTCTGCAAGAATTTCAGCAGACGGCCACCACCACGATGGTGTATCAGCAGGGTGGAAACTGCATTTACACGGACAGCACAGAGGTGGCTGGGTCTTTGCTTGAACTTGCTTGTCCTGTGACAACCAGTGTCCAGCAGCAAACTCAGCCGGAGCAGCAGATACAGGTTCAGCAACCCCAGCAAGTCCAGGTAAGCATCGTAAATCCTCTCTAAATGAACTTGCTAACCCGTGAAGCGGTGTTCAGAGCCAGCTACTGTCTAACCTGAAACCATACGCAAGCACTTACAAAGCAGAGCCAATTAACTTTACATACAGTAGCACTATTTCCCTTTCATTTAAGGAATTTGGTAGTAAATGTCTCTCTCGACTGTGCCTCCATTGAGCCACGCTGTAGGAGCAGCAGCATACATAGCAGCGCAGTGGTGTAACCTTCGGGAGAAATGGTTGGCAGTTCTGGCGGGTACACAGCTCCCTGAAGCCTTGTGCTCTGTGTAAAGCTGCTATAAATACCATATCCCTCTGCTGGCCTTACTTTATCTGGTTGTTCAGGGTGGTCGTGGGATCTAAATCAGCTTCGTTTCTTTTCATGAAATCAATACTTTTAAAATTGTTTTGCTTGAACATTCAAGAAGGTGTAGTTCTTGAACTGGCTTTTAAGTTACAGGGGAGTCAGCTTATGATATGAACCAGGGGAAGATACCTTTCAGGAAAGGAACTCTAAAAGATGCATATGTGTCAAGGTAGATTATCCCTTTGCACAGGGGAAGCAGTATTCTCCCTTTTTTTTTTTAATAGGTGTTACAGTAATTTTTATAAAGTATTAAATGAGCAAATCCAGCATCAGAGGGGGAAAAAGACCCCAAACATATGGCTTAGGATAACTGCTTTAGTCTTCAAACACATTTTGTAACTTGAAGGGCTTATAGGTGGCAGGGCATTTACTGAGGTTTTCTTGTAATATGTCTCCAACCGGCTGAGCTGTGTCTACAGCTGTGATTCTGACACTTCAGATACAAATCTTTCTGCCTTCCGTAGTGTGAATGTAAAGTTGTGAACTCTCCTCTCTTACAACAAGTGAGGTTCTGGAGGCACCAGTGACTGCAGATAAGGTAGTGTGAACTTGCTGCAGTGCAGTAGACCTGTGCTAACAGCTCACTCATGCTTTTATCCTACAGTAAAGACAAACTTGCCTCTTTCACAGAGTAACTCGTCTCCAATTACTTTCTATTGAGTAAATGAATGCTTAACTGGGACTTCTGTAACCTGTTGCCCCACAGTAACTTGTGTTGCAAGGCTTTTGAAGAATAAAAGCCTCTGCTCTCGGAGACAGGCTTGGATCTCTGTGGGAGTCTATTAAAACTGATCAAGGGTGCTTTTGGTTCTGCCAGCTAGCACATTTTTGGAGAGAAGTTTCTTTTTCAGTAGAAGAACTAGGAGGATCAGCTTTTTTGGGTGCATCAGCCTTGAAGATGTGGATGGCCCCCAGACCAATTGTAAAACTCCTAAGGAATCTCTTTCTCTCTCTCCTTTTTTTTTTTTTAATATACCTGCTGCTGCCTCCTTTCAGAACTACTCAGAGTTCAGGCTTGACCCTTGCAAATCTTTAAGTAACAGAGATAGAGAGGGAGGTCATATATCATGTGCTTAGGAGAAAAATAACCTCCTGACCTTCTTGAAAATAACCATCGCGTTGCTGCCAGAGACCTGCTCCTGTTTTTTAACCTAAATGAACTGCACCCTGAAAATGAAAAATACCTGATGAAAGTCAGTATTTCATCGGCTTTCCTAAAGAGCCTTGTCTACTCCCTCCCCCTTGTTTTTGATGTGATTCTGCTTTAAAACATCTGCTTTCACATCTGTTAGTACAGCTCACAATTGGTGTTTGTGTTGCTTACCCCGCTGCTCGCTTTAGGATGTTTCAAGCCCCCAGAGCACTTAGGTCACACATCTGGTGCTGGGTATGGCTGCAGCTTTTGTGCATCAGCAGCGCAGCTGGATTCGTGTGTATTTGAGCAGCTAGCTCAGAATTATCTTGAAGTGAAGGAATTACCCTTGCTTTTTGGCAAGGATGGGCTGGAGAAGAATGTCTTTTACCCCTCTGCAAGTGTGTTTGTCTGCATTTCAGGTTTTCTTATCAAGGTATGTTTTATGTTAAACCCATGATTTAGTGTTCACGTGTTGTAATACTGTCACTGTGCCTGAAAAAAGCTGAATTTTGTTGTGACTTTGGGTTGTCAGTGTTCCACTAGAGCACTGCACCTGATCCAGCTGGCTGGCTTTGCTAAAACACTGCTTGTATTGTATTAGGGGAGATCTTGGTCATCTGCTGAAGCCTCTTAGCTTTTGATCAAACTTATGTCATCCCAGTACTTGACTTGATAATCTGTTTAGTTCTCACTAATCCAATTGCAAATCAGTGGAAGACCCTTTGAATGAGTACGCTGATGTCTGGCAGTGTGACAGCGGTGCTGAAGGTGACTAATGGTACAAACAGTCAGATGACTTCATGGGTGCAAGTGCTGATGACAACCTCACGGTCATACAGACAGACGGTGCTCGGGTTTCATCCTTGATTTTACTTGCTCTGAACAACCAGTGCGTGGCTGCTTGCTGCTTTTATTTATCCTGGCAAAATAAATTTCCTGGTGGAAGAAATTACCGCCTTAAGGTTTTCTTGCTTAAAAGGTTCAACAGACTTGCCAAATGTTTATTGTAAAGGCTGAGTGACTGCAATTTTTGGGTTATATACTAGTTCATGCTACAGTGCAGGTGTCTCAGAGCTCCTTTCATGCCCAGTATCACAGCACTGCTGCTAGCAATCTTAAAGAGTTCAGTGTGCCATGTTGTACCCTGCGCTGCATCAATGGGTGACTGGGAAGGGCCGTGCTTTGCTCCAGTCACGTAAGAGTTTTATCAGCTCTGCCTTTGGTGAGATCGTTGCTGGTTGGTCTTGTGCGTCGAGTCCCATCGAATCAATGATGCCACAGACAAGAGGTGTTAGCACTGACTCGCTTACTGATACGGTGTTTCAGCAGAGGTCAGTAAACCTCTTGTGCTTCTTCCCTTTCTGCAAGAAGGTGGAACCGAAAGAATATCAGAGGACAGAAGGTACCTTTCCTTAGGATACACACAGTGCATGTGGGGAAGATGCACATTTTCAGCTTTTTATTAAGATAGGATCTGATAGCGAGGTGACAGGAGCTTCTTGGCCAGGGCTTGAGGGGAGGATGCTACAGGTGAGCAAGATAGCAGAAATATATAGGGAATGGTTAAATGCCTGCATAACATGTCTTTCAGTTAAGGCTTTTGCCTTTCTAATTGCTCAGATCCC
>NW_010198619.1:0-21567 GCF_000695765.1 Mesitornis unicolor | reverse complement strand
GCTTTTTCAGTCTTCCCCTTGACTTCAGACCATTAGAGGAAGCTTGGTGTTATTAATGACACTGAAGCAGGGAAAGATGCCCTTAGGTAGCTCAGAAGAAAATCTTATCTCTGGCTCTGCATAGAATACCCATTTTCCTTACTTCTGATGGATGCAGCTTCTCCCCATCCCAGGCTTGGTTCAGAAGTTTAGCCTAGAGGTAGGGCCTCTATTTGCTTACCTTTGAAAAGCATCTCAAGAAGATATTAGTGTAGCAGCTAGTATTAATTAGCATTTGTTAGGGCTGAGTGTGCCACTTCAAAGAATGGCTATCGTTAAAGGTGGTGTTTTCAAGGTAGTGCCTTCTTATATATGGAAGTAGGTTCCTCTGAGAAGCAAGCCGTTTGTTTTCCCTGGTTCACGTGTTTCAACTGTTGTGGACCTAAATCCTGCCCCAGTGTGCAGCTTGACAACATAATCTTGATACTGTAACTGTTCAAACACACGTGAGGCCTGACTTGGCATGTGGAATTCTCTCTCTGATGTTGGTGAATGAGCAGAGGAAAAACCTGGGCTGAGAATCTGCCTGGCAGCCATTCTGAGGAGTGGACTGGTACACTCCCCCTAGACCTTGTTTACTGAGATAGCAAAGGCCTTCCTGTAAAGCATTTGAATAACAAGTTCCAACGCTTCCTGCTACTTCACTGATCGGTCTTTTCACTTACTCTGTACTTCAGAGCTCCTTTGTACTCGTACGCTTGCTGGCGTAACATTAGAAGGAACTCTTTATGACAATGTTAGCTTTTAAGGCTGGAGCCTCTTTAGCTTAAGACTGTTGTTGAAGGAAGTATGTTTTAAGCCTTCTTTCCTTAAATTTGCCTTAAAAAAAAATGAGGAGATTGCTTTTCTCCTGCTCTTGCTAACCTTTTGTTCAAATGTCTGAGTTCTGTTGGCTTGCTCAGGTGTGGAAGTTCAAGGTGCACCTACATTACTCCTGGGGGGGATGTGGAGCATACTTCCAGCAGCAAGCTTGCCACCTGCCCCTATTTAACCTCTTTTAGGTTTGAAACCTGTCATTTGGGATTCCCTTTAGATGAAACTTTGCCATAAGATGCAATCTTGTTGTGTTTAGGTGTTGGTCTGGCTTGGCTACTGGGCAAGGCTGTACCCAAGCTTGAAATAGTCTGTTGGAGTGTATAATGTGGACACGTGAGTAGGTCTTCAGGCCTCCTCTGAAGATCTGTCCTTGGTGTATCTTACTACCTGCTAGTGTATGTGTAGCTTCAGAAACCAAGACATGTTTGTGGTAAGAGCCTGTCAGGTGCTCTAGGGCAAGCCAGACAGCAGAAAATCCATGCAGGCACGAGTTGGTGTGCATGCTCATTTGGAGTTAGGTTTTAGGAAATATTAGGTAATCCAGTCAGTCTGCAGATGAGGTTTTCTTTGCTTGGGAATTCTTTCAAGTCAGTTGTTTCAGAGCTGCAGTTCTGCAGTCTGATTCCTTGTTGGACAGAGAATTGCACAGGGCAGACACGCTATGAATACTACTTGAAAGTTTATCACAATGAGTTTATCAACCATGAGGAAAAAACCAAAACAACTCCTGGAAACCAGCCTTCAGCTGTTCTCATGCTCGTGGAGTTACTTGTTTTCTCTTTGCATGTGCTCAGTTCCGGACAGACTGTGGTTTTGAGCGTAATGTGACGGAAGATTTCCTTTAAGGGAATCTTAAAACTTTGTTTCTGTCCTCCTGTTTACAATGCAGGGCTGACTTCTGATGCTTTTGATTCTCTAGAGTCGAGTGGTACTTGGTGCAACTTCGAGCTGGTTTATGGTCAAAAGGCATTTCTATGAGTGCTGATAGCCTGCAGGGAAGTGATTCTTTTCATGCTGTTAGATCCAACTTCTGGCAATTAGCAGTGTTTCAGTACTGGTAACTTGGCATGTTCCTCTGTTGCACCAGTATAACCCAGGAATTCCCAGCATAACATGTTCTCGTTTTAATCTTCAGCGTAAGGTGAAGATTTAAAGTCCTTTCTGTTGGTCTTGACCTGCAAATTTAAAGCATTCCTCTTTGTGCAGAGTCTGTTAAATCAACCGCTGATGATGTTTAGTGTAATTCTTTGTCTTTCTTTTCTCAGATAGCAAGTTAGGCATTGAGGTCAGTGTCAGAAGCTCTGGTCTTAGACTGGGCTGAAGTCTGTAAATCTGCAATGAATGCTTGTAGCGCTCCTGGGTACAACATACTGCAAAAGACGGTTGTTAAAAATGGATGTGTAATTCACAAGGGATGTGTAATGCACAGTGGGTAGAGCTCCAGCGTCCTTTTAAATAGGAGCCGTCTCTAGTCAGAAGCACGATGTCTGCAGTTTGCAGTGACTTCCAGTGATTCTGGAGTCTGACTTTTGTCGTGTTTGGGTCTGGACTCATTCTTTGGGTGTTAATAGTAACCCTGTGTGAATGCTAGAGCAGTAGCAAGACCTCCTGACTGTGGAGGTTAGGATTTAGTCCTGGGGGAGCATCATAGGGCTTCAGGTTGTGACTGCTCAGCTGCTGAAAGTGATGGAAGTTGCCCTTCACTTTTAGAGACAGTAGGCTCAAACTCCAAAATGGTTAATGGTTCAAAGCTGCACCAGGAGAGGTTTAGACTGGCCATTAGGAAGCATTTCCTTACCAAAAGGGTGACCAAACACTGGAGCAGGCTTCCTAGAAAGGTGGTTGATGCCCCAAGCCTGTCAGTGTTTAATAACACGCTTAGCTTATGGTCAGCACTGAAGTGATGAAGCAGTTGGACTGGATGATTGCTGTAGGTGCTTTCCAACTGAAATACCTGATAAAAACTGAAGGAAGAAAACGCTGTCTGTTTGGGCCTGTTCTTAGACCATGTCTCTTTGTCACAGCGCAGGAGCAGACTTTACATTCTTGCTGCTAGGGGGAAAAAAGCACAAAACAAAACCAAAAAACCCCACAGTTTTTACTTTGCATGTCTTAGAGCAGTAACAAGAACTGTAATGTGAAATTTTGTGTGAAAGAAGGTGGGGTACTTTTAAGGTGTTCTCAGTCAACTTGTGCAGATTCTGAAAACACAGTGCAGAGGTACAGGAGAAGGGACATGTTCACCTCTTTCTGTGATGTGATTTTGAATCCTAGTGGATGATGCAGATGTTTCTTGTGTGAAACTGAAAACATCAGTGCAGTAATGTGTTTTAGTTTGCCCTGTCTCGGGCCTTTGCCTTGCAGATAATCTTTTGAACAAGGACTTAAATTAATACTGAGGACTAGATTAGTAATTTTGAAAATGGGATGTTTTGGAGAATGCTTGCCTTAAAGGAGTAATTGAAAGTGGCTTTCTTAAACTGAACTCTTAACTGGGATCTGTGCTTGTGCCTGTTTGCCCACGTGCTCATGCAGTACAACAAGAGAATCGAGTTGGACTGAAGAAACGTTCCATAGGTGACTGAATCTTTTTCAGTTCACTGCTCGATCAGATCACTCATTGATGCAGCTTTTTAAACGGTAGTGCTGACACAAGGTCGTGTTTCCTGTTACCTTGCAGGAAAGTTATATATTAGAAAGTCCCCATCATCTGGATTGCAGTGTACTGCGTATAGCTCCCAGCAGGAACCTGTAAAATCTGTGTTGGCTTCAAACTTTACGTGGCCCTCATAGGTGCCGCTAATAAGGCTCTCTACATTTCTCAGTTGGATTTGAAAGGAGAGGTTGAGTAATTAATTCTCTTGCTTAAGATATATTGTTAAGGGAAGCAGATGATAGTGGAAACGTGGGATATCACTTCTAGGACAAGGCAAATGCAGGAAAGTGGTTGTGTAAATGTGAGGACAAAGTGGTGAAGTGTCTGGAGGAGTAGAGCAGACCCTGTTTCGTGCCCTGGAGGTGAAGGTACCATCTGGGGTGGGTTGGACGCCTGAAATGTGAAGTTCTTGAGACTTGAACTTTGCGTTGTGTCCTCCAGGACTGCTGCTAGATGATGTGACAGACCTTGGACAAATAAGCATTGATGCTAGAGGGTGTGATTTATTATTTTTTTATAAAAATAAAAGGAACTGTGTTTGGATTCAAGTCTTAAAATACTTTGTCCATGTTACTCAGCATTGTGTAAGTGCGTGAGCTAGAAAATAGAACTGAATAATTTGGACAATAAATGGAATTAAATGGAATAAGTAAATAATGAAAAAAGAACTGGTTTTGGTTCTCACTGCCAAGGAAATACTTCTGAAGTTTAAAAAACAAATGCTGCAGTGTTGCCCCTTAGCGCATGACAAAGATTCAGGTTGAACTTGCAGCTTTCTGTGTTGACACCCCCTTGTGTAGCATTAATATTAGCAGTTGGTTTCAAAATAATATTTCAGTTCTTTATGTGGAAAGAGCCAAGTGCTGGTTTCAACTTACCCATATTTCTTGCTGCCTGTCACTGCCAAGTGATCCTGCAGCCGTTTGGGAGGCTGGGGTTGAAAGCAGTAAAACAGTCTTTAGAGCACAGTAAGATTGAGGCAAGCTCCTGCATTTTGTAGCAAGATAAACTTAATATCAGAACTGTAATGTGCGTGACCTTAAAGTCTTGCTATTGCGGGGCCTATGCTGAAATAACATTTTAGCAGTGCAGATAGCTCTGAAGACTCCCGGCTTCCAAGGATGCAATCTGTCGGCTTGAGCCCACGGAGCTGTGAGGATGGAGATGCAGCTCACGCGCTGTTCTCTCTGTGCTGGGAAATGTGGTCATGTGCAATGCTGAGCAAACACATCATCTGCTGTATCGCTGTTGTCAACCAGGCGCTTCTAGAGTAACTTGGCTTCATTTTCCTGAGATCTTTACTGATGCATTAATATATGGATTCATCAAACTGACCATCAAAGGCCTGGAGCACAGACCTCCGGGGATGGACCATCTCTTTGTGCCCCCCCCGTTGAATCGCTGACACGTGCTGATCTCTAACTGCTGAATTGGTGTCGTTGCAGGTTCAGGTCCAGGTCCAGCAGTCACCGCAGCAGGTCTCTGCCCAGCAGCTCTCTCCGCAGCTCACTGTCCATCAGCCTTCGGAGCAGCCCATACAGGTCCAAGTGCAGATCCAAGGCCAGGCGCAGCAGCAGGCGTCCCAGACAATACAGAGTCAGTCTCTTCAGAGCCCCAGCCCGTCTCAGCTGCAGGCAGCTCAGATCCAAGTGCAGCATGTGCAGACTGCCCAGCAGATGCAGGCTGCGGAGATCCAGGAGGAACACATACAGCACCAGCAGATCCAGGCCCAGCTTGTGGCAGGACAGGCCATTACGGGTGGCCAGCAGATACAGATCCAGACGGTTGGGGCACTGTCACCTCCACCTTCTCAACAAGGCTCCCCGCGAGAGGGAGAGCGACGGATCAGCACTGCTGGCGTCCTTCAGCCGGTGAAGAAACGTAAAGTGGATATGCCTATTACTGTATCCTATGCTATTTCAGGGCAGCCGGTTGCCACAGTGCTGGCCATTCCTCAGGGTCAGCAGCAAAGTTACGTCTCTTTAAGACCAGACTTGTTAACAGTGGACAGTGCCCACCTGTACAGTGCCACTGGGACCATTACTAGCCCCACTGGAGAGACTTGGACCATCCCCGTTTACTCTGCTCAACCACGTGGTGACCTTCAGCAGCAAAACATAACCCACATCGCCATCCCTCAGGAGGCCTACAACGCCGTCCACGTCAGCGGCTCGCCAACGACACTGACCACCGTGAAGCTGGAAGACGACAAGGATAAGATGGTGGGAAGTACTTCAGTAGTGAAGAACTCTCACGAGGAAGTTGTGCAGACTCTTGCTAATTCGCTCTTTCCAGCGCAGTTTATGAATGGCAACATCCACATTCCAGTGGCGGTGCAGGCTGTGGCAGGGACGTACCAGAATACGGCACAGACGGTGCACATATGGGACCCGCAGCAGCAACAGCAGCAGCCCACACCCCAGGAGCAGGGGCAGCAGCAGCAGCAGCTACAAGTCACTTGCTCTGTAAGTTAAAACAGTTTCTCAGTCTCAGTCCACGTTTAACAACTTGCAAACATTGCGGAGGGCGTTTGACTACTGATGGGTGTAGGACTGTGATGTGTTTATGTTGATAGATAAAGGATGCAAAACTGCTCATTGCTAGCGTCTTTGTAGCAGGTGCTCTGAGGTCTGCAGTCTTTCCTGAGCTGTTGTAGGGGTTTTAGTGGAAAGGCAGAGATGACGGCAGTGAAGTGAGGTGTGTAAATACACTGCTCCTCTGGGTATCGGGTACTTTGTGTTACGCAGCACACAGAGTCCACAGCAGATGCAGTGCCCAGGTAAAGTGTCGAAAGCTGACTAGCTGTGAGCAGACTTCATGGATCAGGTGTACTTCACTGTGTCCTGCTTCTGGTAAATGCCTGGTGTGCACGAACACAGTAACAAGCAGTGGCAAATAAGCATTTCTTCAGAGTGCTTTTAAAACCTGGCAGCCAAATCTGTTGCTCTTTTTTTTAAAGACTTTGTTGCTAACTTTAAGCCACAGATTATTTTGAATTTGCTTTTAAAACTTGAATAATTAGGGATATTAATGGCCTCTCTTATATGTGCAAATGGATGTCATTTACCTTTTATTACAAGAAGTGCAAAGTGATTGATCTGTCAGAGCCTGGTTTAGCTGAATGGAATGAGGGCAAAAAGTATCCAAGCCTGCTAGCATAGATGTTATAAATTCTTTCCAGTTTATAAATAACACTGTTGGCTTTATAAAGGTGTATATGCCTTCTGCTTCATCAGTAAGCACTGAGACGAGGAGGATTTCTTTGTGTGCTCGCGTCTGATTGTCGCTGAGTTGACTGTGGGCTATAGCACACCAAGTTCTTCACTGAGATGGGCTCCCTACATCTAGAGAACTTTCAGGTGCTCGATGCCCTCTTTTATAAAGCTGTACTTCAGGCTACAGCTTGTGGGTCTTGCGATGCATGGGGTTTTTTTGGTTGGGCTTTTTTTTGTTTGTTTTGTTGTGTTCAAACAGCCTTTTGTATCCCATCAGTTCCCTGTATTTATACTTCAGAGATCACTTCATCTCAGCTACTTGAACAAAACTAAGTTGGTAGAACTTCTTGCCTTTCTGCTAAACAAGTTTTTTAGACTTATTCTAAGGTCTTTTTAGAGCATGAGCCACATTCGTGGGATCTTTTCTGAGGTATTAACTCCATAATTTCATTAATGGTTACTTGTAAACCTTCTACAGTTCGCAGTGAGTATCAGACAGTTTTCTAATCCTAATTCTCTGGTGTTGCATAAGCTCCTAAACCCAGAGACAAGTTCAGGAGGTTCGCATTCTTCCTCTGAGGGGGGACCAAAGCTGCTACAGGTGAACATCAAACTTCTGGCGGTTCTCTCAGAAGCTGGTGGGATTTACGTGGCTGCTGGCATTGTGCTGCTGCGGGATCTGGGCGAGTTGCAGCTATTTTGCTCTGTTTGTGAAAAATGTAAGTCGGTAACTGCCAGTTCAGGCTGTGTGCCTGCCTTTGCACTGGACAAGCTGCCTGCAAGGCCAGGGCAGAAGATTCCCACGTAGGATGGGCTGACGGAGGAGGCTGGCTCCGAAAAGCTTTCCCTTCTCCAGAACGTAATGGGGCAGCACCCTGTAGGAGAGCAGAGGCTCAGTCCTAGCCCCTACAAAGACAAGGTGTCAGTTCGGCCTTGGACTTCTGTCCTCTTTAAGACAGAGGCCTGCTTGACAGCTTAAACTTTGTCACTGTCAGCCTTGGTAAAAGCTGGTCCCTTTCAATTGTGGTCTCCCTCTGTAGCTGTGGCAGACGCTGCTGGCGATGCAGGGGCTGATAAGCAAAGAGCTATGAAGAGCAGAGGCACAAAAAGAAAAACCAACCAGAGGCAGTCAGAAAGCTCCAGTCTGAGGCTCTTTCAGGCTCTGCCTCTTCAGCTGCGGTTTTTTTTTTTGTTAAATTAAGGTACAGATATTACTAAAATCTCTGCCCTTTTCACTATGATCTCTAGCCCTGACAGAGCAACTTTCAGTGATGATTGACACTTGGCAGTATCAGAGGAAAAGTTATTTGATTGTAACAAAGCCTTGATTTTGGGGTGGCTCTCAAGGAGAAAGCAAAACTGTTTTGATGTAAGAATCGGTATCCCTGTAACATCCAGGGTGTCAATGAGAATTTCACTGAAGGCTGTAAAGCTTCATGTTAATCTCCTTAATTGAGGTGGCTGTGAGAATTTGTGTGGCATGGGACTGAGAAGCTGTAGTGAAGAATGCAGTGAGTGCAGCTGAAGGGCTTGCTGCTCGCTCTGGATGGATGCCATCAGTTGCCTGTAAAATACCTTTCAGTTTGAAGTAGGAATTCTCGGTGACTTAAGGTCCTGCTGCAAAGTAAACTTCCAAGGGGCCTGGAGACCTCTC
Source organism: Mesitornis unicolor (assembly GCF_000695765.1). Classification (NCBI taxonomy): domain Eukaryota; kingdom Metazoa; phylum Chordata; class Aves; order Mesitornithiformes; family Mesitornithidae; genus Mesitornis; species Mesitornis unicolor. Next base: position 13,187 of record NW_010198619.1, on the reverse strand, counting down.
AAGTCTGTGGTAGGCCATACAGTAGCTCCTCACAGAGTAGTAGCTCGTCCTCATTAGCAGCATTTGGTAGTTTGAGAGCATTTCATTGCAACTGAATTAATGTTTTGATGTTTTCTAGTCTGTTATTACTTTATACCTCTTGCAAATGAATTACTCTTATCGGTTGTTGATGGTAAGAACAGAGCATATCTATTCTGCCTGGCTGTTTTGTACTGAGTAATGAGGAGAGCCTGCCTTTGATGGGCAAGGGTGGAGAAGAAAGCTGGCTGTGTGCAGCGCACAATCGTACCCAGGACGGCTTGGAGCAGCAGCAGTGGTCAGTAAAGCTGATGGCACCTTGTGATTCGTCCTTGCTGTGTCTGCAGAGGGGCCTTGGAACATCTCTTGTAGTGAGATGATGGACGTTAGTTGTGGTTCAGAGCTGGCTGAAGCCAGGCAAAATGCATTGGAGCAAATAGGGCTTCAGAACCCGTAGTCGTCTGGTTTGGTGTTTGAGGGGAGAGCAGAAGTCTGTTGTTGAGAAGACTTTAGCCCTGTGAAGATCCTCGCCTTTGAATGGACCAGTTACCTTCTTAATGGTATTGCAGCAAGGACGGCTTGTGGCTGTCAGGTCTCCTGTGGAGTTCTGCAGGACTTCTAAGCCCATCGAATTGTGAGTGGTGTGCATTTGCTAAAGGGATTATAGAAATGTCGTATTCGGACTGAAAGTGTTCTTGGAGTGATGAGTACTCTTTCACGAGCAGCAGTTGAGGTTGGACAGCAGCAGTTGTGTTCCTTGGATTGATTTCTTGCTAGAGAGGACTCCAGACTGATATCCTGGGGCTAGCGGTAGTGCAGCGTTGCTTGTTTTCTGTCAAACTGTTGCATATCGAAGTGTATCTATAAACGGAAATGTTTTCTTCATAGGCTCAAGCTGTTCAGGTTGCTGAAGTTGAACCACAGCCACAGCCGCAGACTTCACCTGAACTTCTACTTCCAAACTCTCTGAAGCCAGAAGAAGGGCTGGAAGTGTGGAAAAGCTGGGCACAGACCAAGAATGCAGAGCTGGAGAAAGAAGCCCAAAATAGGCTAGCACCTATTGGAAGTATGTGTCACGACAGCATGGCCTTTCTTTCCTTTCAAGTAGGATTAGGAGGGACTAAAGTGTTCGCTGTTTACCGCTCTGCAAAACACCTTTGTTTGATCAGTGGTTGTTTTTGAATTTCAAGTTTGATTTACTCTCCAATATTGACTATCGCATGATCCCACTGCCACAGGTGCAGTATTAGGTGCAGTATTGGCTCTGTGCTGAGCCAATCTAGGCTGGTAGCAGGAGAAAAGGGCGCTGTGTGGCTGTGGTGCATGGCCAGACAAAATGGCTGTGAATGCCAGCCAAGCTGGTAGAGCAGTCGTGGAGTTGCTGTTTTCTTGTTGTGCAGAGCAGCGTTTCGCTGTGGATGTGGTAAAAGAAGGCAGTAGTTATGCAGTGGGCACAACTGTCAGATTCTTGCTCGTTTATCTTTTAGTAGATCTGACAGTCTGAGATCTTGATTTATTGCCACTTGCGCTATTATACAGGGAGAATGAGGTAGCACTGGGCCTGCCAGATAGAATGGTAAAGTCAGAGATGTGAGAAATAATTCCTGAACGACTGGGAAATAATATGGCTTTATGGCTGAAATAATATGGCTTGGCTTTGTTTTTCCAGGGCGTCAGCTGCTGAGGTTCCAGGAAGATCTCATCTCTTCAGCTGTGGCTGAGCTGAATTATGGTCTGTGCTTAATGACACGAGAAGCTCGAAATGGTGATGGTGAACCCTATGATCCAGATGTGCTCTACTATATCTTCCTGTGTATTCAGAAGGTAGGGGGAGGACTGACAATGTGCAGCAGGGCTGTGCACATTGTCAGTGTATACAGGGAGAATTCTCCGTTAGAAAAATGCAGACTGTGGCTTCTGTTAAGCTTCCCAGCAATTTAATAAGAAAAAAAGTCTCTTTGCTTTAAAAAAAACCAAACCAACAGATTAAATGTAATTAGTGCACAGCAATGCTTTCACCTACTGAGTTAAGTTTTTGAAGAATTGCTAATAAGAGAGTTCAGTATCATGGTGAGAATATGGAAACCCTTTAGGTTTTTAGGTGAGGATGGTGTTTGAGGAAGTTGTCAATGTCAAAACTTGATCTAGTTGAAGCTTTAACAGGCAAGAACTGAGCTTTGTGTGGTGTGGGAAGTTTGAACAGGTGATACCAGTGTGCTTTCTGGAACAGCTGCAGGAACAGAGCTAAATTCTGATAGGAGAACTGAGCATCTCTCTCCTTAACCTGGAAAAGTAGTGTCCAAAGGACAGTCGTGTGAAATAACTGGCAGGGAACACACCTGAAACAAAAAGTGAAATCCAACTGGCCTTACTTTCTAAGATGTGTTTTCCTTTCTATCTTAGCAATGCCATGATAGTAACTGAGATTACCTACCCTGTACTGGCCTTGGGGCAAGGGTCCTCTTCCAAGTAGAATGTGTCAGTCTTCAGTGCTGTGCTGTAAAACGCTTGACTGATGGGGTACGTGGGCTCTTAGGATAGGGTGTGCTCTGAGGAACATCCTCGCTACTGCTGTGCTGGACTGTGTTGTGAATCTTTTACAGTATCTCTTTGAAAACGGCCGAGTAGATGACATCTTCTCAGATCTCTACTATATTCGGTTCACTGAATGGCTGCATGAGGTTCTCAAGGACATACAGCCCCGTGTCTCCCCTCTTGGTAAGAACTTTTGTTTGAGAAGTTTAAAACTTTCCGGAGACTGGAATGTCTGAACTGAACTACAGCATGAGTGTAAGCTAAAAAGACACCCTTTTGAAGTATGTGATATCCCTAGGATGGCTCATACTGGTCAGGGAGAAAAATGTTGTGTCTGCAGTGAATGCTGGGGTCACTGCACATGTCAGGCTCTGGCCCTGGTTGTCCTTGAGGATTAGTTGTCTGTCACTTGTCACCCACCAGAAGGCAGATTGTTGGGACTTTGTAGTGTCAGGAGAGATTGGCTTACTTGGAAGCCAGCTGATCCTTGATGTGAATCAAGCTTCCTCATCTGAAGTACTGATACATCTTGCCTCTGATATGTATTGTTACTCTGAGAGATGCTACAACGCTGTCATGTTGTCACGTAGCCAGATGGGTACGGTCTGCAGGACCAACTTGTGTCAAAGAAAAACAGCAGTGTGTGATTGGAGCCTTGAGTGCTGCAATTGAATGCATCTCGGCCCTGTGTTCAGAAGATGATGGCAACAGGGCAGGGGGAAGCAGTTCCGGAAGAGACAGATTTCGACTGAGTTGCATATGAGAACTAGATTAAGAATTGCATTTTCAGAGCATGGAAACCTGGTTTCTCATTACTTCATTCCCTTTGATCTGATTAGACATAAGCAAAGAAGCCATTGCTTGTGTACGGAAAAGTAGCTGATGTTACAGGCGAGATGGCGAAGTAGCACCGTGAGCATCGGAGTCCTTTTGTTTTCACTCCGGCTGTTTGATCTGTGCTTTGTCATCCCACAAGCCCTGGAGTTCATACTGCTGTCTGTTTTTCTGTGTATTCGGAGTATAGTATTTCTCTTCTGCACAAAGGGAAAAAAATCTGAGAATCAAAGGATTACTCATGTCTAAATACATCACTTGGCACCGTGTGCTGACTGAAGCTGCGCGCAGGGCCAAGAGCTGATTTGTTACACTGGCCTGCTGCTCTCACATATTATTGGATTAGGAGTATCTGCATTGGAGTTGAACCATTAATTAAAAGCTGTTTAAGTGCATATTTGTTTCTCTCTGGGCTGGGTTGTACTGCAGAAGCATACTCTCCACAACTAGAGGTTGATGTACGTATACAAGTGCTTCCTAACTGTACCTGCTATTTAGAAAGTTATTTGCACCATAGTGGATCTGGACATCAGTGAGGGTCTCCCTCTCCTTCTCTTCACAATGTATATGTTCTACAATACTTCAAAATGCTGCCTATGTTTCTGCTGCAACTGTCTCCTGGCATGATGCCTGACTTCTGATTATTGCAGGTTATGTCCTCTCCAGTCATGTAACAGAAGAGATGCTGTGGGAGTGTAAGCAGCTGGGAGCTCACTCCCCTTCTACCTTGCTCACTACACTGATGTTTTTTAATACAAAGTAAGTACTTGGGTCTTTGGGAATCTTAGGGAATAAAAGAACTGCAGACACCTTGGCAGGGTTGGCAGGAAACTGCTGCACTGGATTAGGGTGAAATCACAAACTTTCAATGGTTGCACAGAGCCATCTTGCAGCCCCATCAGCCGAAGAAGATGCAGTGCAGCAAGGAAATGAGCTAGCGGAGGGGAAACTGAACTTCTGGCTGTTGCATGCTTTGCTGTTGGAACAGTCTTTAACTTCGGTGTTGGTCTGAGCTTTAGCTGGCTCATGATGAGTAAAGATAACTGCCTCGCTGTTGTGACTGTCTCCTTTACTTGCCTCTGAATGTCCTGTGTTCTCATCTTGCTGCTCAGATACTTCCTGTTAAAGACAGTAGACCAGCACATGAAGCTGGCCTTTTCCAAGGTGTTGAGGCAGACCAAGAAGAACCCTTCTAATCCCAAGGATAAAAGCACGAGTATCCGCTACATGAAGGCTCCTGGCATGCACCAGACAGGACAGAAAGGTAGTGTCTTGAGGTTTTCTTTGGGGATATTTACTTACTGGGCTTGGAGGAAGTGGATGAACCTGGAGATGCCTGCAGGTAGGGCCACGAAAACCCAAGGCTTCAGCCTAGCAGCGTGAATTTTCTGTGTGTTCTGTCTGAGGGAGCATAGTACCTGCTGATAATAAGCCTGGGGATGTGCCTTACCTGAGGCATATAGGACTCATCAGGAGTGAAGGATAACTCTTTTACTTACTGCTGTGTTGTTTTGTTTGTGTTTTTTTTTTTTTATGAGCAAAGGGGTTATTTGGGTGTAAGTGCTTATCAACAGAGGGAGAAACTTCTTTGGGAGGGCTTCTCTTGTCCTGACTCGTATGAACCCATACAGAATCCGTATGTAAGTACAGTCTGTCCTCTTAAAAGCACAGACTCAGGATTTAGTTGAGGCGCTGCAGTCTCGGTAGTGAGATTTCTCTCATTTTGGGCGCTGGTAGAGAAGTGGAAGGAAGGATATGGATGGGTTGTGTTCTTCAGAAGCCTTGGGATAAGGCAAACTCTCCATGTAATGCTTTGAGTGTTTGTAACCAGGCACCTCTGCCCTGGAACAGCCGTGTGTTTGTTGCCAGCCCTTGCGTGGCGTCGAGGTGCTTTGGAGTCCTGGGGCTTTACGGCGCTGCTCGGTTTGCTGTGCTCATGCAGTGTCTGACAGCCCTGTGGGGGTGGTTTGTAGTTACAGATGACATGTATGCAGAGCAGACTGAGAACCCAGAGAACCCCCTGCGGTGTCCGATAAAGCTGTATGACTTCTACCTCTTCAAATGGTGAGAGCTCTCGTTCGTGTGTTTGGCTCTTGTCTTCTGTCGCTGTTAAGCTGCATCTTGTAGCTGGCCTAGTTTTTGGGGCTGTGTTTTATTGCTGTCGTCGTTTCTACGTTTGCATACATTTATTTAAACCGGGAGGGCTGTTGATGTGAGAGGGTGAGATTTACGCTGATGGCACATAAGTTGAACTTCGGTGGTATTTAAAGAGACAAATCCTGATTTGTGAACTGGCTGCTCTTAATCTCATACTCACTCTGGAGGTTTGCTGTGTTGGCATGAGCTTGCTGTTCTGCCTGCGACTTGCAAGCGAGTCATCTGGAAGCATCCACGACTTGAGAGGAGATTAGAGTCCTATTCAAATCGGCTTCTGGACAAAAATGAGGGCTTGCTATAAGGATTGGAGGGAGACTCAAAGGACTCACCTCTAAATTTTGATGATTCTGACAATTAATGTCAATGTTCCTCTGCACAGCTGGATCTGCAGCTAGCCTGGATGTGAAAATACACCACCTTTGCTTCACCCAGAAAGACCCCTAAGGCCATGTGTGCGTTATACTTACCACTGTGAAATAAAAATTACTTTCTTGTAGTCATGGCCATGGCTTTTTAACCCTGGCATGGCCTGAGAACTTTGAGGCCGCTGTTGCCCCTGGGTGTAACTCTGCACCTTCGTGTCCCATCAGCCAGATGTTCACTGTCAGGATCTGTGAGGCCTGGGGTGAGGACAGTGGTGGTCTCTCCCTGCCAGGATGTGATGTTAGTCTGGTTATTTCTGATCTTCCTCACGCAGCCCCCAGAGTGTGAAAGGCCGGAATGACACGTTTTACTTGACACCGGAGCCAGTGGTGGCCCCCAACAGCCCGATCTGGTATTCCATCCAGCCGATCAGCAGAGAGCAGATGGAGCAGATGCTCACCCGGATCCTGGTGATACGAGAGATTCAGGAAGCTATTGCCGTGGCTAATGCCAGCACCATGCACTAAGGCATCCTTCTTGGCTCTGAAGGGGTGGGGTGGGGTGATGGGGGAGGGACAAGCAAAGATAAATTGTACAGACTTTTACACTAAAGGAGATGCCTAAGTTTTTGGGTTTTTTTTTATTGGTGTAGTTATGAAGCCCTTTTAGGCTTCTTCTCTTTAAAAGAATCTAAAGGAAAACCTACCCGTTGTGTATCCTACCCAACACACCAAACTGTTGGAACCATTGGAGGCTGCATATCCCCTGCGAGCTGTGGAAAGCTGCTGGTTGACTCTGGTTTTTTTTATGATGTAGAAAACATGAACTACAGGATCGGCCTGGATGGCTGGGGCCTCTGTCTCCTTGGAGCACGTGCAGCCCAGAGGGCACGGGACGATGGATGGACCTGCTCAGCCAGAGGAGGAGAGGCAGGCATCTTCTTTTCTTGTGCTTGGACGTTAATTTGCTGTTATCTTGGAAGGAAGAGGAGAGAGTGAACTGCAATTGTGATTTATATAAAAACCAACAAACAAAACCACAAACCAACGATTTCTATTCAGACCTTTAAGTGACATTTTTAGATGTTAAAAAGTACAAACTTTACCACACTCTTCTTTTTTTGGCCTAACATTGAGGCCTTAAACCTTGAGGCTCCTGTGCCTGATGGAATTCTTGTAACATACACTTGTGTATCATATAAAGATACCACCCTGTTTCTCTTATGTATTCTTACTCTAGTTGTTTATTAAGAATGACGAGCACGTCTTTTCAACATGCCATTGAACAATGTGTCTTTATTTGGGGAAGAGTGAGCTGTGAGGGTGGGGGGGTCATTCTACGAAGATCAGTATGCAAACTGGTTGTTTTCATCCCTGTTTGTGCTTTCCAGCTTGATTCCACTGGACTTCTTTCACCCCTACGAATTAGGAAGGTAGAAGGGGGATTAAATTCTGTTGAAGGACCCGAATGTCTGCTTGCTGATGGAAGCTCAGTGTCAGGGTAGGAACATGGGATCCGTGAGACCAGATCAGACTGTCCTGATGTTCTGTGAGGTTTCACCCTTAGGCAAATCCTCCTCTCCCCACCTTTCCAAACACATCACACCAACGGCATGACGGAGGGGTGTTGGAGGGAAAAGGCCTTCCAGGAGCAGCACGTGGCTTACTCCTGCCATTTAACAGCCTTTTCACAGTTTTAAACACAGGTGTGTAGCTTCTGGCATCGATCATGATCATAAAACCCCAGCCCTGTAGCCTTGCCTTGCTGCATCTTAAATGGTTGCTGTATTTTATATCATTAACAAAATAGTCTGCTCTCTTGAAGCCAGCGGGTAGCCAACTGTGCTTGAAATGGGAGATCACTCTAGCCAGGCTTGTTATTTATGCCACCAGCTTCTTGGATGCGGAGAGATGACTCTGCTTCTTCAACTTGTCTTCCCTGCTTCTCCATCTCATGTCCCTTCTCTGTTCCAAAATATATAGATATCTATTTAAATACATATTACAGTAAAAGAACTTAAACTTGTGTACAGACAAGCAATTTTCCTGAAGCTTCTGTTGACCAGCACCTGTCTGTATGGAGGAGGAAGGTCTGCCCTCTCTGTCGGTTGTGCGCAGTGTAAATGATGAGAGTAGCCGTAGTGTTCCCTGCCTTTGTGCTCTTGATCCGTGTTGAGGTGTGTGGACTTGCAGAGACTTTCAGGCCTCTGATGCTTCATCTTGATGCTGGTGCTCATGGGGAAGCAGCTGTGCTCGAGCTGGGTGTCAGTGTGAGTTTGTTCCCTGTGTAGGACTCGGTGCTCAAACAGGTGTGGAGAGGTGAGGTTGTTCATGAATACCCGTGCTCCAAAGCAGACTCTTGGCCCTGAGGGCAGACACTGAGCCATGCCGGGGGTTGGTGCCCAGATCCCAGTGGGTAGGTTGGGAAGGTGGTGCCCAGGTGCTGTGTGGTGCTGGAAGGACATACCCTCAGCTCAGTTCAGCCATTGGGTGGCTGTTGGCATCGCCAACGCTGCTTCAGCTGGCAGGAGCCTGTAATGCCTTTATCGCATCTTAGTGACTGGAATGTCCCTCTCTGGCCCTAATTTATTTGAGGACATGGTTAGGGGCAGGCTGCCGCTGTTTCAAGCAGCTTGGTGTGAGCTTGTTGCTCGGGTTGCCCAGCTGGCCTGCACAGGGTGGATTTCCCGTTCTCTTGGGCAGCATGTCCTGTCTTCAGAGTTGCAAAGATGTGAGAGAAACTGCGGGTGCCTGTGCTCGAGTGCTGCACGGGAAGCTCGCTCCAGAACATCTGCACCTCAGTGTGAGCCTGCTGCTTTGTGTCCAAAAAAATGCGGTGGATGTTGAAGTCATCTGCAAGATACCCCTTGTTCACATCATTCAGTGGCTTTGGGAGTCACCCCTTACTCTAAAAATTGCCAGAAGCTGGAATAACTTGACAATGTCAAGGGCAGTTCCCGGTTAGGGATGAACGGACACTTCAGCTGAGCTGTCTGGGGAAAGAAAATTCTGTGCTACCTAAAACTTTGAGATCATGTGCTTTCCTTACTACCCTTACCTGCAGGGTCACCTAGTCTTTGTAAGGGAAGAGTTCTCCTTGATCTTGGAGTATTTATTAAGATAAGCTTAAGAGGGGGGGAGCTTGGCACATGGTGGCTGGTTTTGTCCTGACAGACAAGTGTTTCCATCACTTTCTCATTGTTCGGACGTACACAGGAGAGGGATTTGTGGACTGCTGTACTGTTCTGTACCGTCTCATCACTGTCCACTGTCTTACCTTCATTCCCTATTTTTAGAGACAATCGATATACTGTGACTTAAGGATTCTTTTTTCCTGGACCTGGCTTCTAGTCTGGCTTTTTGGAGTTTAAAAGGTACAGTATTTCTAGAATATAAATACGATGTTCTTTGGTAGTGAAGAACATGATCTGCTCCCTTGTAGGGGCTCATAGGAAGACATGTGCACAGAGTAGCACAAAAGAGTGCTGTGGCTTAGGGTTGCTATCCAAGTTCTGGGAAATGTTCCCAGCTGAACATGTAAAATAGCTTTTTAACACTTTCCTATAACCAGCTTGACTGCTGCTTCAAGGGCATTCCCCCTCGGCTCCGAGAGTGCCAAACTGCTAGCTCTTGTATGCGTGTATATATGAATTGAGAACTCTCCGTGCCCTATGCCTTGTATGAGACAGGCTGAAAACGCATTGATCTCTAAATAAATAAGCTGAGGGAAGTCGAGCTAGAGACCCTGCGTTGTTGGTTTTGAGCCGTGCCCATCTTGTCTCTGTGGTGTGAAAGGAACCATAGAGGGCAGAGCATGACTGTTGTAAAGCACCTCACGCTGACGTGAGACTCGTGTGTTGTCCTATCTCTTGACACTAACAGCGCTGCTTTCCTAAGGGAACTCGCAGCCTCTCATGCACTTGTCCATGGCACCATTAGATTTTCATTTGCTTCAGAGTTCAAGCATTTACTCGAAGTGGTAATGGCTGAAGCAGCAGAGAGCAGACAGAGATGTTCTTCGCTGCCTAGAGTGGCGAGTAAAGGGAACAGCCTAAGTAACTTCATAGGGCTCTCATCTGTGGGCTGCTTCACCCAGAAATCTGGATTTTTAGATGGGAGACAAGGTCTGAAGTAGTTCCTGAACTGTTCTGCCTTGGACCAATGAAAAAAAGACTTAATCTGATCCCTAAATAGGAATCTTCTGCTCCGTTGCTCCTTGTGCAGAAATGGACAGTCTTGTTCTCAGGGCTGCTCTGCCGTGGTGTGCTTGGGATGCCTCCTGCATAAAAGCAGATACAGAAGTGGTAGAAAAGAGCCCCCTGGGCATTTGTGGGTGATGGTCCTTTAGTTGTCATCTTCTTGCTGGTCCGAGTGCTGCTGGACACTGACTCTGCACAGTCCAACCAAACTTCATTTCTCATCCAAGTTTATTAGTGACCTACTTGCAATTAGTGTTTGGACTCTTAAATCACTGGCAAAGTGGGGTTAAACTGTCTTCCACCCTAGACAGGGCTCTTCTCCCCATCTTCTTGCTGGGGCTGCTCCTCTCAAGTACTACAGGAAACGTACCTCATCCTGACGTCTCGGCCTGTTCTGTCTCACTGGTGCCAATGCGTAGGAAAGAGCCCTTCTCAGCTTGAGCATCTTTCTATCTTAAAGAGCATCTCAAATTTTCTTACAGAAGTTTCACTGACTGCCCCAAAAATCCCTGAGGTGATTGCTGTGTCCCCTGCTTGTTGGGTCCCTTCGCTGCGTGGCTGCAGCTCCGCTCCTGGCGCTGCAGTCGCTTTCCCTGTGTAACCTCGCGCGCCACAGCCCCGTTTGCCTGCTGCTCAGCTCTCGTTTGAGCTGAAGGGAATGGGGCTGCGGACTGAACTTGCAGCAGCAGCAGCAGCAGCAATAAACCATGTCTAGAGCTTGAGAGGGAACCGCAGGAGAGAGCAAGGTGCAGGGGATGTCTCAGAAAGGCAGGGTCTCGTTGCAGCCCAGAGCCTCGCTTGATCATGAGTGTGCAGCCTATATGCAAAATCCGCCTTGTCTGTCCCTCCCGTGTTGACCCTGGTCTAAACAGCACATGTGATTGGCATCCTGCAAAGTGACCTTCAGAACTCTCCAGTAGCTTTGCCCCGTGAGTAACTCACACTACAAATCATTTTAAAGAGATGCACTCAACTATTTTTTTAATTTAATTTTACTCTTATATTCTCTGCTCTTTGTAATCTGCTTGGAAATAAAATGTTTTTTTCCCTGCAGCCTTTGTTGTAGTCTGTTTGAGAACCATTAAACTTTGCCTGGTGTTGCTATCGGAACAGAAGCCAAGTTGCCTGTTTACTGCTGTGCCCAGCCTCCAGTGTAACAGCTGGGACCAGTGTGTGCCTCCCAGATGAGCTTAGCGAGCTCCTGTTAGCGCTGACATTATTTAAAATGAGGGGTAGAGAGCCCTGTCTTGGGCTGGTGTGACACCTCCCGCTCTGCTGCCCCTGTCACAGGTAACGCTGACTCCAGAGCGTCTCCTTGGCAGGCAGCACGCCTGAACCCTGCCTCTGGGATCAGTATCTGTGCCTCTACTGGTCACTGCTTTCAGTGCTGTGAGCCCAGGCACTTAATTTAATGCTGAGGACAGTGCTGCCCCTGCAAGCCATGGGAAACCAGTGTCTGGATAGGTGAAGTCAACTCTGAGCCGAGAATCAACCGGGGAATGATGTAAAGCAGTAAAACCAGGTGAAACGTGATCTTTTACAGCAGTCTGTCATGGAACAAGAATTGAAGCCCTGTGATGTTCAGTGTCGTGTAATGACAAACGTTGTTAACGTGTGGCTGCGGGAAGGAGATGGTGGTGGTGTTCCCAGTAATGGCAACAGGATCGCTACCAATCTCTTGGCCTAAAGTTTTACGTGGCGTGGATCCTCATCGCAGGCTCTTGACTCTGCAGGGGCCGCCTTGTCTTAGTTACGGGAGGGCCCCTGGATGCTGCACGTACCCCTCCTCGCAGCAAAGGGGACATCCCTGAGCTGAGGCACACACCTTCCTTTCCTGCTACAAACAAAACCACCACCTGATGGAAAACAATTACAACTTGTGTGGGTTACAGCAGCTGGGACCAAACAAGTTTCTACTCACAGCGTGGTTCACTCCTTTGGATTTTTTTTTCCTCACATGTAAAAGTCAGAATCAGCATTTACCTAAGCCCAGCTTAACCGGCCTCTCTCTAAACTCTGCCCTATCTTTTGGAGAACCTTACATGTTAATCCAAACTAGAGGCTTGAATGTGACTGACCAACCTCACAGCATCCAAGGGCCGTTTGCTTCCGAGTATTTTGGGAGACCTGAACCTAAATCTACTTGCTGATCTTTGGACAAGGATTTAATCTGCAGTAGGACAGCTGGGGGTACAGGAGCACCGTCCTTTAGTTCACTGGACCTATTAACTCATGGGTTACCTTGGAGAGCTCGTGGTCCAGGAGCAGGGTGAGCAGGGGTCTGCTCGTCTCATTTCCCTGAGGCCAGCTGTGGTCTATCACAAGCAAACCAGCTGCCAGAGGAGGAGGTTGTTCTGTAGCCTGCGGAGCAAGGTGTCTGAAGGGTCTGCGTCTCATCCTGGAAATGGCCCATCGCTGTTTCCTGCACCTCTTCTCCAAGGCAGGTCTGTGTTCGCGCCCGCTCCTCCCCTGCAGGCACAGCCCTCCCTGCTCCTGCTCTTCTCCCAAATTCTTCCCCTAGCCACCACCTGCAGCACAGACAGGAAGGTTTTACACCGAGACCCTCCCCGTGCACGGCAGCTGCGGGCACAGGGCACTGTGTGACACTATCGCCCACCTCAGGAGCTTCCACGCGATCCCCTCTCCTCTGCCCTTCATTCCCTTCCCATTGCTCCCGCCTCTTGACTCCCAGCCTTCTTTGGATCACTTTGACTGATGAAGTTGCTCTGGGCTCCGCTGTTGCTCCAGCTCCACATCCACCAGATCCCACTGGCACCTTCTCCTTTCTCCTGAAGCTGCGGGAGCACCCAGCGTCAAACCCAACCCCTCGCAGCCGCTGTCTTTCCGTGCACACCATCCACGTCTTTTTTAGGCCGTTTTCTCAGCGTGTGTCGCACCACGCGGGTCACGCTGTGTAAGCAAAGCCAGGGAGCATCAGCCAGGGCAGCGTGGGGCCACCCCTGGAGGTCAGCCCTCTCCTCACTGCTCCCTTCCCATGCACCGAGCTTGCTCCAACAGAGCAAGGCCCGTTGTGGCTCCACATCCGCACTGACCCCACCTCACCGGGCCGGGGCTTTGAAGC
>NW_010198618.1:0-5831 GCF_000695765.1 Mesitornis unicolor | reverse complement strand
AATTTCTTTTTTTTTTTTTTTTCCCCTTCTTCCCCTTCTGGGCCATATACCCTTTATGGATAACCACTAGAAATACATTCTCAAAAAAATTCCAGAATGCAATTTGGAACCTGTTAGCTTCATTGGGAATTTTAACATAGTTTTCAATGGAGGCAGTTCTCAACAGAAGAAAAAAATAATAATAAAACCCAAAAACACTCAGAAGCACTGAAAAGACTAGTTTTCCTTTTCTTAGTTTCCTTTACTGATTATTCATTAAAGTTCAAAAGTAATTATAATATTTTTATACATATATAATAGTATAAAAATATAAAAGTCAATTGTTGTTTAATGCAATCCATTTTAAAATTGCTTATTCCAATAGGATACCAGGACAATGTATGATCCTTTTAAAAATCTCATTCCAATACAATATCAGGATAATGTAAGAATTTTTTAAATCAATGATTACATCACATCTGAACATTGTTATGATTTAGATTTACATTATTTTCAAATTAAATGGGACATTTCATGAAGTTTGTTCTTTTTTTTTTCCCCAAAATGTGATCTAATTAAATGGTAAATTAATACACTTTTTAATTTTCTGGGAAGTTTTCAGGGAGGAAGGCAATAATTAGAAAAAAGAAATTTAAAGGGTCACGGTGCCAGGTGATTCCAAGACAGCACATAAAGAGGTTTTCCAGAAGTTACTATTATCCATGCACCTGGAAAGTTCTTGATAATGGTTGCATTCTTTGTGATAAAAAGGATGTAGAAATTGAACTATTGTATTTCTAGCCAAAGCAAGAGCTTTTTTCCTATTTAGAGTTTAATTGTGTAAATTTATAATTTGACCACTAAATTCCGTAGAAAAAATGGAAGCATTAATACATATATAGTACATATACACCTGCCTGCCAATGGGAAGTAGTGAGTTAATTCCTTATTTTGATTTGCTTGTGTGTGTGGCTTTTGCCTTACCTGTTAAATCTGGCTTTATCTTAACACATGAGTTTTCTCACTTTTACCCTTCTGATTCTCTTCCTTATCTCACTCAATGAGAGTGAACAAGTGCCTGTGTGGTGTTTAGCTGTCTACTGAGGTTAACACACAATTCACTATTTAGAATCTAATTGTATAAATTCGTAACTTCAAAGTACTCAATTCCATAGAAACAGTGCAAGCATTAGTAGATATGTCATCTGCCTTCAGTACGTCAGAAAACCTGTTGATCCTCCAGAAATCTTAATGAATGCTACAGTCTGGCTCTGTTTAGAAGCAAGAGAGCATTTGGATCATTGGACTGAAAAAGGGAAAGGAGTTAACTGATACTTCTAAGCAGGGCTCCTGACTGAATGACACCATCCTGAAGCAGAGCACTTCTCCAGTTCCCTGACCAAAGCTGACATTATCACAACTTATCAATTTCTCTTAACATATGTACAGAATATCACCTGAAGAAAAGTATTCGGGGGGGGGGGGGGGGTCTCATACTTGTCATGCTACATTTTCTACTACTATGGTCATCTGCCTTGTATCCACCTGTTGGGAAATAAGAACTGCAGTACTTGTGTACTATATGACTTTGGGTTTTTTTCCTTTTGTAGAATATACAGGTATATAGATACACACATACACTCTGGAAATAGCACTCTGACCTGCAGATGTAAGGTAGTGAGGCACTTGCTGTCTCTCTTCTGAATGCAGTAGAAGTTGCCCCAATGTGTTTCAGTTGTTTGGCTCACAAGGGCACTTATTATAAAGAGCCTTTAAGCATTTGTAGATCTTATGGAACTGATAAGGAACTGGCCCACAGACTTATGGAATATTCTAGCTTATTCCTGCATTTAAAAGTGCTTTTGACTACAAATGAAGCAATCATGTACTTGGCATAAACTTCAAAACACCAAATATGGAAGTCCCTAATTGACATAAATAAGGTAAACGGTCTTCCTACAAAGAAAGACAGAACACTTTCTGTCAGTGGCATCATTTTTGGTTAAATACAGCTATTAAAAAAAAAAAAAGACACTGAATTTAAATTTCTCTGCTTAGGCCCTTTTTTTCCTACATAAATCTTATATTCAATAACAAAAAGGCTCCAGTCTTTAGGAACAAATTTTCAGCTACAAGATGCTAACTTACTGAACAGAAAAAAATTGATACAGAGAGAGAAACAGACTTCATTGTCTTGTGAAAAAAGAGAAGGGAGATTATTAGCTCAGGCATAAACCTATACTTACTTTCTGATCAGAACTGATTCTCACCTAGTTTGCACAGTTTGGAGAGGAAAACTGAATTTTTCTTCACACCCATCCCTATAGATATATTATAAATCTGGGAGGAAAAATGAGGAGCTTTATTTTTCATTTAGCTTTTCATATTCTCTGCCTTAGATAAGCTATGATTTTGAATCCTATTTTGGATGCCAAAATATTCCCATTCTTACCAGAGGAAATATTGTCAAATAACC
Organism: Mesitornis unicolor; assembly: GCF_000695765.1. Lineage (NCBI taxonomy): Eukaryota > Metazoa > Chordata > Aves > Mesitornithiformes > Mesitornithidae > Mesitornis > Mesitornis unicolor. The sequence continues at coordinate 3,376 of NW_010198618.1, read as the reverse complement.
GGATTTTGGATTCCACTATTCAAGTCACATCCTGGTTCCATTCTGTAACTAGGCTGTTAAATACTGCCCTCTGCCTGCTCCACAGACTTTTTCTGACTCTTATCTATCAATCTTCTGACCAGTCATTATTAATGGGAACTGAACTGTGGCTTTTGAGTTGAGAGAAAAAACAAGAAATAGGTACTCAGCTACCATCAGTGGGACATAAGAATGACCACTAACTGTTTATTTTACATTTTAGATTTTAATCTTTGTATTTTTTCCACATTTTCTCTTTGTTTAAATTAAGACCTCACTCAAATCCCAGAATCTCACTCTATTTTATCACAAAGTCTGTTCCCATGCTAATGAAAGGTAGGATATTTGTTCCACTGCTGTTCCAAGAATTTTGCTTTTCCACTGTACCAGTAAAGAGTAATTAAGGAGAGCAGGTCATATAAGGAAAGCAGGTGTTTAAGCCAAACAAATCTGACATCTGAAGAAACATTCATTAGGAACAAGTACTCCCTCTTTGGAAATTCTGCCTCATTAAGGGATAATCAGGAATGAATCAATAAAGTGACATAACTGATTACTTGTGCATCAATCTCAATAATTTTTGAGCTTCTTAGGTCTGCCAGCAGTGGTAAGCAGGAACAAATTGCCACTGGATTATAATGTTAGATTGATAATAGTAGAGTTAAAATTTATGATTTTATGTTGATTTAAATTGTAAGATCTTACAGAGTTGCCTTATGCAGATGCAGCTGAACTTGATGTGCAGATGATTGCTGCCGACACAAAAATGTCTATAAAGGTCATTAACAGCATAAAATCTGAATTCTATTGAAGAACTTCATTATAATTTGCATGATTAATATTAAAGGATGGCTGTTGTATAAGCAGAAGTTTCTAAAAACATCATCTGCTAAGCGTTGCTTAGCAATGCTTATGTATATTTAGATGCAAGGATATGTGATAGGACAATTTTTTTTTTAAAAAAGCAAAAATAAAAGTCAGAATTGTTGAACTTTTTAACTTAATTTTCATTTTAAGGTATGTAGAAAGTATGTACTATATGAAAAAAGTTTGCAGTTGTTTGCTAGACAAATGATTTTGAGTTTCATGACAGTGCAAGGGAAGGGAAGAAAAAGCAGCAAGAGACTTCTTTTTCAAATTACATATAAGTGGGAGGACAAACAGTAAAAATTTGAAAGAAATATTAGTTTTGCTCTTTTCTTCAATATGTCCTCTTAGACATCCATAAGTCATTAGAATTTTATATGAAGAAAGCTTCCTTTTGGTGTCACAAGATGATCAGAATCAAGTCTCACTTCTCAAACAGGGCTTAGATAGTAAGGATGACTTACCTGGTTACTATTTTTATTGTCTTCCATCATGGAATTGTTGTTCCTGTTCCACCAGTGTAAATCTAGTGCCTCTTCATGCAGAAGCAGAAACCCACAGTCTTGCTTGTTGTTTTGTTTTGTTTTGTTTTGTTTTTTTTTCCTCAGCTTATATTTCAGAAGTATCAAAAGACACGTTACTTCCCCGATTCAGTTCTTTTCTGCTTTGTGATTCACGCATTGCCATGAACTTCACAATTTCAGTAACTTCTAACAATTGCTGATACAGACTTCCTGCATATCTTTGGGAAGAATAGGTAGACTCAAAGCCTCAAAGAGAGGTAGGCATTTAAATCCAACTGACTTTAAAGCATAGAAATGGTATTGTTCACTGAAGAAACTATTACAAGTTAGTGCACTGTATTTATAAGTCTGTTTTCATGAGACAAATTTAGTTTATTTGATATTTGAGTTCTGACTCATTAGATATTATTTTAATTATTATTAATAATAACAATAAGATTGAAAATAATTAGAGGGTACTGTATAATTTTAAAAGCAGAATCTGGATTTCACATGACTTAGAACTGGGAACTTTAGGGAAATTCATCACATTTCACTTTACTTACGATAGTTCTTTTAGAGTTAACTGTCCTTATAGTAGAACAGACTTCTATGTAGTGATTTTGGATCACTGAGACAGATTGTCTGGTTACAAGCTGCAGTTGTCAATGTTGTTTTTTGACAGTCATGTAACATTCAAAATAACTATTAAAATACAAAATAACTATACAATTGAATATTTATTATTACAATATAAATGTAATTCAAAAAAGACCACAAACAGCGGTGGACATTAATAGAAACACTGCTTTCTGGAAGTTTGGAAGATAATTAGAAACAGATAAAAACACAGACTTTAAAAACCTGAATAAGTCCTTAAGTTTTAATACAAATTATATGGATTTTCTGATTTTTTTCTGAACTCTTATCTATATATTGACTGTATTCCAAAGCTTTAACCTAGATTGTTCTAAACTTCATGAAAACTTACTTCTTTTTTCCTTGAAGTGGCACATCTTTCATAACTGTCATGTTATTTCACTATATTATTGCTACGTATCAAAGGATTTGATTATATTTTAGATTCTATACTTATCAGAAACTGACCTTAAAACACTCTTCAGATTTGCCATGTCGTACAGAGCAAAAGCAAATGAAAGGGGTTATAACGCAATACACTTCCATTAGCAGACAGCTCAGTGAAGGACTGGGAAATATCCAGCTGCTAATGTGTTTTAAATTACATACCATTATACTATATGGTTCCTAATATTAGGAAAATTGGTACCCTCCTCATTATACTGAGACAAAAGCGGTTCATTTTATAGTATAGCTGAAGCAGAAAAGCAAGGTATAGATAATTCAGACAATAAAGACAAACATATTTCTGCCAAATTAAACTGATTTCTTCAGTGTCATAGCTCCTGTTGAGTTCCCCTCTTAAGTCTCCCAGCAGAGTACTGTGTCAGGTTCTATTTCATAAGTATTGATAGGTTGTAACACAATTTTTTTTCCATGGGTCTCTCCAGCATATTATCTGAACCCTTCTGTCTGCCTGTTCCCTTTATATAGCTTCATATTACTAAGACAGAATTTCATATTACTAAATTATCCAAGGCTCCAGATTATGTCTTCCTTTATAGTTCAAAATAAATCAGCGGGGTGAAAAGTCTAAGCTGATAGGAAACAAGAGCAGGAGAGGTCTTTTGCATGGAAGCTAAGGAACAGGAAAACCAGGAGTGTTCTCATCCACACATAGAGCTGAGGTGTTTGGTGATTGTCTCTGTTTAAGGGTCAGAGAGAGAGAGAGAGAGGAAGATTTTCTCTCTATTGCCCCTACTCCTCCCAGGGGGAGGATTAAGAGAAGGGAATAGAGAGAGAATAATAATAATAATAATAATAATAGTAAAAAATTGCTCCGTACAAGGTTGGGAGTTAAAACTGTAACAAGTTTGGGAAACAAGAAGGGAAAGGAAAAGGGAATTAAT
>NW_010198617.1:8511-24856 GCF_000695765.1 Mesitornis unicolor | reverse complement strand
GGCGGGAGGTGCAGCCCCCACGGGGTTGGCGGAAGCCTCAGTGCTTGCTGACCTCTGTACCGCTTCAGCTCTGCCTGCCCTCGCAGACGCCGAGCAACCCTGGGAGAGCGGAACCCTTGGGTAGGGCCCGGGGAGGGCACAGGGCGCTGGGGAGCCATTGGGACCCCTCAGCCACATAGGCCAGGCTGCGGGTCGTGCCCCCCAAGGGACGGTCTGGCAGTGTTGGTGGTGGCCCCACACAGCCCTGCGGAGGTCTAGGGAAGAAAAAGGGCTTTGGGTCCATGTCAGACCCCAGCGGAGCTGTGCTGGGGCAGGCATGGTCCCTCAGCCCCTCTCCCGGCTAGTGCCTCTGCGGGCATGCTGATAACGATGCCCCTAAGGCTTTGCTCGATGTAGACCACGGCAGAACTTCTTACTGCAGCCTTCTCACCACCCTCCCGTGCCAGGGTGACCTGGAGCATAAGGAGACAGCATCTGCCTTTGACAAACGTCTGCTCAGAGCTGGAGGCGTTGGGGTGGTGTTACTCTCCCCTGGAGGCCTCTGGCACTCCCTTTTTGAAACACCATCATCTCACATGGGGACCAAGATCAGCGATAGATGAACACCCCATTCAAGCAGCACAAGAACAGCCTCAAGGGAAAAAGTAAGATTGGTTCCTGGGGAAAAAAGGGCAGAAAAAGCAAAGCTGGAATGCAAATAAAGCCCAGTGGTTTAAATGGGACAAAGCCTGTGGTGGTCTGCTGGGCCTGGCAGGGCAGAGGAAGGAGGACAATGCTGGTGATGAAAAGCAAATCTTGTGCTCTGCTTTTCAAGGCAAGGGACCAGGAAGAGCCCAGGGACCAGAAGCAGAAATGCTGACCTGCTGTTGAGGAGCACAGGGAGGGAGGTAGATGTATGAAAACCTTCACTGGAAGGAAAGTTTAGGACCAGCTTCCCAGCTGAGAGGAAAGGGAAAGTAAAGTACCTGCACAGATTGCTTGGACAGAGACTGCTGAGTCTCCTTTCGTCTCAAGGGCTGGTCCGGCAGACACCTGTCACAAATGGTGTGCATGTTGGGAAGCTCACTTAATTAGTGTTTGTGAAGTGCTCTGAGGACAGGAGATGTTCTTGAGATGCTGAGCAGTACTTTAGTAGGAGCCTCTCAGACAGAGCTGTCTTCACAGCTCTTCCTCAAGCATTTTTCCTCCAGACAGATACTGCTGTTTGAAGGAGTGTGACTTCTCCTTTGAGTGTTCTGCTGGAACAAGGATGAAAGGCAGGAATGTTCATATCTCAGAGCTATTTGCCTCGTCGAGCAGCCTGCCTGCATGTTCAGGGACACCACCACAGCATTTTACGAACTGCCTTATGACGGAAAATCAGTCTGTTGAAGTTTAAATCTTCAGCTGCTCCCAAGTATGTGCAACACTGGGTGTAAAACTGCAGCAGTGGTCTGGTCTTCATTTGGAAATGAAGGTGCCAGGACCCCTAAATACCAGTGAAGGGTCTGTAGCATCTTTTTCATTCAAACAAAAGAGTGCTGGGTAATGTGAGATTGCAGGCACTGTGTTTGGATGGTTCAAGCAACAGGGGCTTACAGAGTGACAGCACCCCTTTACCCCCAGCAGCTGCAATGTGGAATGTGAGGAGGTGCCACCAGGAGCCTCTGCCACCATACTCCTGTATTCAGCCTGCAAGACACTGCTAGGCGTAGCTGCCTATCTGACCAATGGAAGGGGGACCTGAATTGGAACTTGTTGGATTTAAATCAGCTATAAAGGGAAAGTCTGCACTCAAGAGATGCTGAACAAGGAGGGAAGACGATCTCTAGCAACAGTAATGTAGCTGTATTAATAGAGGATGATGCTGAGCAGACAGCAAAGCCAGCACTGCTGTCCACAATGTGGACTTGAGAGCCCACCAGGGTCCATGTCCCCCCTCCCCACACACATTCCCTCAGCTTCTTTTGCACCCTTCAATAGATGATACAGGCCTGGAACATGACTCCCTCTGACCCGTATTTTAGATCAACCTGGAGTGTTTCCTTGAAGGCAAGCAAGAGGTTTTGGCATGTTCCCTGGTTTTACCAGCTTTTCCCCCCACCTTTTCATGTAGATTCCTTCAAAACCAGCAGTGCTCTTGCTAAAGCTGAACCCTGTGGAGCACAAGAAACCCCCCCGCCTGGGGGACACATCCATCCCCACCACTGCTAGCAGCATTGCTGGCTTCCCCCAGCCTCATTGCAAGGTCCCAGTAACAAAGCTACAAGGAACGGGCAGCCAGCAATATGTGCTTCACCTTGCACAGCTCGTTTCAGTCAAGGGCAGTAGGATGCAAATCTTGAATCTGAACCCCTTCTTTTTCAGGTCACCACATTCCATTTCTGCACTGCGTGGAGAGATGCACAAGAACAGGATAAAAGTAATGCTCATTCCCCTGTCATCCCACCTTCCAGGAGCACTTCTGCAACAGACCCAAACAACCTTGTTTGTTCTCTCTAAGAAAGCTCAGTTTGGAGTGAGACTCAAGCTCAGCCTCTGCACCGATCCAACTCTGCTGCCAGGCTGGTGAATGCCCCATTGCGCAGCCACGTCACAACACATTTCTGCCAGCTTTGCTTCAGCTGTAGGCACATGCCTTGCTCTACCAGAATTGTGCCTGTGATTCAGTTCCCTGGCTCTGACCGTGCTCCCAATCCTAAGTTAGGATGGGGGTGGTGGAAATTCCCACCAACTGTGGCACAAGTAAACTTTCAGTTCATGGCAACTGCAGGCAAAGGAGACCTTTTACTGTACAAGACATCCAGGCTCAGCTGAAGGAAGCTGCCAGCCAAGGAGCGAGGCAGCTTGGGATAGGGCAGAGGCAGAGTTTTGCAGCACAGACCCCAAATCCTGCAACAGAACAATTTCTCAAGTAGAAACCCTTCACTTCCTCCTTGTCTTTCAGGCTAGAGAGCAGTATGTGGAAAGCAAAGCTGTCCAACAGATGAAATGGGGCCAGCAGCAGCAGTGAGCTTGAGTCCCATAGGCAGAAAAAAGCACTGCTGAAAAAAAAATCAGTTTTGCAGTCAACAGAGGTGGAAAAGCAGGTGAAGGAGGGAAGAAATCAAACAAGAAGGAATTGGGAATGCCTATTCTCACATACGTATGTCCACTGCCTAAAGGTGAGAAGGGTGGGGTAATGCCTACCCTCAAGTGCTGGCCTAAATTGAATTGAGCTCCAGTGGTCTGACCATTCATACATTCAGAAATGCCCAGCTTCTGTGTTTGGCACAAATATTTAATAACAATTCAAAACTCAGTATGTTCCATCTTAAGTCTTATGTGGAAAATTAGTGCAGGTGGTAATCTAATTGTACAACAACATGTTAAAAAAAGTTTATTTTACATTATATACATTAGGGAACATATTTCAAAGCATTACCAATCACAACAATAATGCAGGCCATAAATCACTTTAAATTTAGTTTGGTTTTAGTGTATATTATCACAATAAAATATAAAGAACATATACAAAAAAAGGAGTCAAATGTGTGCATTTTGCTAAAACTTTGCATTTACATACTCCATTGGAAAATAGCAATCAAAAATACTTCTGATCAAAACTACATTCCTGTAATGCGTAGTAACCATTGTATTGTTTGAATGAGGTAGTAACTAAATTATTTTGGCCGTGTGTTAACATCCTAAATCAAGGTAAGTGTGAACATGGTTATAAGGCCAAAAAAAAAAAAAGTCAAAATGGCAACATCTTTGAGCCATTTCCACAATGTGGAATGTTGCTCCTTTTCATTGTGATGTGACACTATTTAGTAAGACAAACAAGAATACTAATTTTTATCATTGTATACACTAATTCAAATACCTATTGCAGTGTTACAGACAGGTACCACTAGTCTGGGACTGACACCCATCCAGAAAAGTATTGTATTGTTTTCAAGCATAAAGTATTTGTAAGGAGAGTTGTAATTAAATATAAAAATACAGGTGTTTAACTGGTTTGTTTCACAAAGAAAACTACCCAAGTAAACAAAAAGAAGAAAAGGAACTTTGAAGCCCAAGTCATCCACAAAGTCACAGCTTACCTTTGTGACTAAATACATCACATCTCAATACGTTGTGCAAACATGAACACCAGTGTGTTGCATCAAAATTAAAACAAGATTGTAATCTGATTACAGCCTTGGTTACAATTACTAAAAGCTTAGATTTATTTGTATTAGTAAATTACATATAATAAAATACAATAGTGTTGTTAAATGTACTATGTTTGCTGCTAGCATCCCACTTGATAATAAACACAGGAGAAGTCCTTAAAATAGTACCCCGATTTCATCCTCAGTGACTTTTACATCTGTACAGGTAAGACACTTGTACTGAACAGGAGGACCACTATCTACAGAAAATCAGTGTAGGTCTTCAGCAAGAAGTTTCACTGAAAAGTACTGCATATGTACAAAGATTACATAACAGTAAATTAAGCACTTCTGTGGTAGCATAATGCTTATGTGTCCATACCACAAACAATTCCCGTCTTCCTCTCATGCCACAATAAATTATAAAGTAACTGAAGTTGGGATACTGCAGCTTTTGTGCAGTTTCAGCCAGCCATGACCGCTGCTGCAGCAGGAGTGTCCTCTTGGCGTGGTGAGCTGCCTGTGTCCACTCTTCTCAGTAACTGTTCTCATGCCCTGCCAGGATGTATAAATTGCTGTTGGCCGTTGGGTTATCCGTTGGCCTGCTCTCCAGCACCACGACCCTAAAATGGAAATAAAAAAGCCATCAAGTAAGTCTTCATTTAAAAACATCCCTGGATGTAACTGTAAATATTATTTCCCAGGATCCATCTAACCAGTGGTCATTTGTCTTTCCCTGGATGCCTCTAATCCAAAAGCTGTTCAAAGCAAGGCCTGCCTCAAAGCTAGCTCAGGGTCTTGTCCAGGCCAGGTCTCCAAGGATCTCCCACAGCATCTCTGGACTCCTACTGCAGTGTTTAACCACCTTCACCATCATGTTTTCCCCTCTCTTGTCCACCTGTAATTTTCCTTGCTGCAATGCATGCCTGTTGCCTCTCATCCTTTCAGTGGGGGCTTCTGAAGAGGGTCCATCACTCGCCTACTGCCTGGGCTTGTGCTTCCCTGGAGCTTTGCAAAGCGAACCCATTAATCAGGCTCTAGTTCTGGAAGTCATTAATCTGCTCTTTGCCATTAAACATGACAGATAACCAAAGCGGACTCTTGTGAGAGCATTTCTAGTCTTTCCCTGAGGCCATGTAACCAAAATCCACATAAACTTCCTCTGGAAGTCCCAGAGACAAAGACTTGCAGGCTGGGAGAATCCTCAAGTAAAGGATTGTTATGTGCAGAATCTTCTCTCTTACTCTTTTCTTGCCACCCACTTTTGGCCAGCATTGGAGACAGGAGACTGGGTTAGCTAGACCTACACTGCAACTGGCATTCCCTGCTCAGCAGGAGAAAGTAACACGCAAGCTCTTATCAGACTGATGCCAGTTTTTTGGCTCCTTAGAACCTCAGTTCCTATGAACTGCCTAGGAAATTACACGTTACTGGAAAAAGGTTTCACAGCTTAAGCACAAACTATGACAGAGCTGCAAGCAAAATGGTCCCTGAAGAAACTGGCATTAATGTTTACTGCAGCGCAAAGTCTTTAAACATTGTCTCAGACTTGGGAAACAAGTAGCACAAGCCATAAATAAATAAAACTGTATTTGAGGAAGACAACATTATTTTTCAAAGGCAATGATTTGCAATGTCATGCTCCACTGTGAAGTCAGACTCGTTTTAAAATTAAGCTGTGCTGACTTTCAACAACTAAGAGAAATGCCATAATAAAGCTGAGCTCCATGCACACCATACTGGAACAGAGTAAAACCCTCAGGTCAGAGATGAGTATTACTTACAACAACTATCAACTATCAGGTATTGCACGTAAGGCAGAATCCTCACCCCCCAGCCAGCAAAACCCACTGGTAGCCAGCTGATAAAGCCACAGCACCATTCACTGCTGCTGACGCTATATTGGTAATTACAGGCCTGTGCCTCAAGCTTGGAGAAGCAGAATATAGGGAAGACCTTTCGCTGATGTGAAACTTTTTTGGTAGTTCTAAGATGCCACAAGAGAGTGAGTTTACTGCAAGTGCCATAGGACAGAGACAATTCTCAAAAGAAAAATTAAAGCCTATCTTTGCACTTCACATAAACACACTACTCGTGAAATCATCACGTCAGCATGCACTCCCAAGAAAACAAAACATGTGCTGTTTTCATGGCTATTACAGAAGTACAAAGTTCGACAGCAGGGCAGAGAAAGTTGAGGAAGTCAGTGACACTCCTATAATAGCAGTTACTGACTCAGCAAGCTGGTATCTGATGGGTCAGATAGACACGGTGTTAGTATCCTGCAAAGCAGATGCTAAACAGCAGCTATGCTGGGAATTACCAAGAGCTCTTACAAGACCTGGGCTGTCATGTTGGGAGGACAACTGGTAGAGTTCCTCTCTGGAGGTGGAAGTGAGATACTTAAATTTTTAAGTATTTTTTTACAGTTGTCTCAAGAAGTATATCTTGATGAGCTACTGCAGCACAGCATCCGAAAGTAAAGATTTCACCCAGGTAAACAAAATAATTACAACACAAAAAGGAAGGCACACACAGAGATTGTGACTGCAGCCAAACAGGAGCTTGCCAACGTGGCCAAGTACTTCTGGAAGTCCACAAACAGTTTCAGAAGAATTATTTTTTTTTGAAGGAAGTAAAATTAAAGGGCTGAAAGGTAAACATGTACACAAAGGAAGGAGTAAGATGGTTAAAAAAGTACTGACAAAAACAAGCAAAAAGAACTTTTACAAGGTAGGAGGAACACACATTATTCTCTTATTTTAACATGCCATGTTCACTTGTCTTTGTACCTGTCAGATCCCAGAAGCCTGAATATCCTCGTATTATCAGAAATTTCTTGTGTGATCTAGACAAAAATAAGACAAGTGTTTACATGTTAAGTGCACAAGCATTTTTACTTTGTTGTTAAAAATTAACTTAGAGAAAAGAATTGACTATGACTGATGATACTCATTTACTACTGTCACTTTTAAATGCAGTCTAGTAGTTTTCCGTAACTCCTGCCACGCAACAGGGCTCAGTACCGCACAGCATCCAAGCTACTGGTGCAATTCTCTTTACAGCCATGACTCAAATAGGTAGTTGTAGAATGCAATTTCTCTCACTCTAGATAGGCAAAACAGGTCAAGTAAATCACACGTAAAATGTATTTTGTTGAAATTCGGAACTATGGTAATGATGCAGTAAGTTCATATTCTGAAAACCTTAACAGACAAACATAATCTAGTTTGTGGTACTTAGGCGATGATGAAAAGAAAACAGTATTTTGACATTTCAGACTAGTGCAACAGGGCATTGTTTACTGTGAGTGAATTGTACTTGTACAGTACATCTTTGTGATCAAATGAATATCAAAGAAAACATCGTGTTGATTAATGAAGTCAATCGAAGCCCACCGCATACTCCAAAGGATATCGAGTCACACCATGAACAGGCAGCACTGTTTACTAAGCTCCTTTTCTACAGCCACATTTCACATTCTTGAGGAAAGAAGAGATTCCTCTCTCCTTCTCAGATCCTGGTAGCGTTAGCTGACACAGTGAATTCACTTCTGGCACAGAGAACTCACAAGGCAATTTTAATTCACAACAACAAAGTTGTCCACTTTAAAAAAATTACTTTCTGTTTGTTGTGGGGCTGAGTCAGCACAATCTTGGGCCAAATTTTGAGTCTCTTGTCTCAGAATTCACAGTCCCCTGCTTCAATTTTCCCACTCGATCAAACCACTGTGCAAGGTAATGGTTTGTGGAAGGGAATAACTTGGCAGGCACCTCAAATCATCACCAATTACACCAACTAATATTAGATTAGGGAATATGAACTAATAACGTCTTTAAAGACAAATGTGCTGCAAAGTTACGTTGGCCAGGTGTTTGTCCCATGTAACCACTTCCTACATACTACATAGTATAAAATTTCCCAAAAGTAACGAATATGGTCAAGATCTGAGCCTGATAATGCAGGCTTTTCCTATAACAGATAAAAATGAGATGGGTTGTTTGTTTTTTTTCTTAATAGCTGTGGCTAGTTGGAAAGCCAGGAGACAGAAGGAATTTAAAAAGGCCTGAGAGCTTACCCTAGATATGTTCTACAGAGAAAAAGTTTTGGGTGGCTTGCTTTCTGACAACAGCTCAGTTCTGTCTTCTGTTCTTCATTTAGGTGCTGGCTTTGGCTTGACAGTAACAAAAGCACGAAGACAGCGTTCCTTATGCTTTACATAAACAATATAAAGCAACCACTTGTGCTGCAGCACTCTGAGGCATGTCCTCTAACAACTGGATCAGCACTACTGAGTGCCAATGGGTGGAGTAATCCACCGAGCCTTGCAGAATGCTGCTAGCACAAGTCTGGAGCTGGAGAAGTGCCTGGCAGCGTTATCTCCTCCTCATGGTCTGTGCTAACACCAGGGTGCTGCAGCTCACCACTGTGATTTCTTAGGAGAAGGACAGTCACGCCTGGGGATCAAACACACACAAAGGCCACAAGAATGATTTGCAGACTTGGAAATAAGAAGTAGCCTGACTCTAGTCTTTGGGTTCAACTTCCCACAGAGAGCAGGCTTACTGTCAGCACAGATTAGGTCTGCTGTGGCTTTGTGCAAATAAATGTAGTTGTGTAACAACATCGAGTATCTACACTTGGCATGGTGTGCCTGTATGTGTACCTTAAAATTTAGTTAATGAGCATAATTTCTCAGCCAGGGCACCAGTGATGAAACGATTGGTGAAGTTTGTAAACATTTTTTAATAACCAAATTAAAAGACTCATTAAAATCCTACAAAGCTCAGCTTTTCTACCAACACATATACGCGCAAGGTTTGCAGCAAGAAAAAGAACTGGTAATGTACTTGTAATGGTTTAACCATGTCCAAAAATCACATCAAACTGGCTGAAGAAAGGAACTACGCAGAAATTTTTGAAAACAGTCTCTAGGACAATCTGACAGTTTTCTTCTGAGAATGGAAGATACTTCTTGTGAAAGCTGGGCACTAAAGTCTCCCAAGTACTCATAAAACAAGGAAACACAGAAAAGACTAAAAAAACCAAACCAGGCAACTCGTTCAACGCTGACAAAAAGTTAAAACTCTGCAGTAGAGCATGCAACCACTGGCAAAACCTAAGTTTTGGTATCCACATGTGACAGGGTAAGGGACTGGCACTGCTCTTCAAAGCAATTTAAGGCGAAGAAGATTACAGTTACCAAGAATTAGGTTTGGATATTTTCTATGGCATCATGGCCCAATCTCTTGTTGGCTTTCCGCTTCATATGTTAGACTTGACAAGGGCTCTTGTAAGCTTCACTAATTAGTTTGCAGCTTATGAAACTTGCTTAGAATGAGACTCCAGCTTCCACATCTAACCTAGGAAGTTACTGAAATGTTTTACTCTTTTTCTGATCACAGCACCATGCGTTCATCCTCTGCTTGGCTTATATTAGAAGCTAGAATTTGAAGCAAAGTGCAGTACTCACCTCATTTGATCTAAAACTCCTTCCTTGCATGCCATGTTTCCAGAACGCTAACACACTATCTTGTAGGCAGACTGGGGAGAAAGAACACTGGAATCAGTCTTGAAACATAATGTCAACTCATGCTTTTAAAGCCAAAAGTGTATGACTGCAATTTTGAAATTTGTTCCTATACATTTTACTGTACCACATTCACCCACATGGACTGCAAAATGTCGCACAGGAATCACTGAATCTGCCTCAGAAGTAGCTGCATTTATACATTTGTTTGCTTAATGAGTGGAGTTTAAAAATATTCCCAACCAACCAGAAGAAGTTCTACAACTGCCTTTCTGTCTAGTCCTACACACGTCCTTCTCTTTAAACTGGAAACTCCTCCTTATTGTAACACTAGCAGAAAATACGTATTGAATTTTAACAGAAAACTAACAGGGACACCAATAGTGACATTTTTCACTTTCCCAGCAACCATTGGCTAATATGATCTTTTTGGAACAGCAACACAAAGCTTTACAGAGTCCTCTACTTCCCAGACCTTCCCCTTGTCACAAACACGGTGACAAACACCGTGGGCATTTGGACCCCATAAAAGGAAACAGGTCCAGGGCCCTCCTCAAAGAGAGGGCAAGTGCGTAGGTCCCCAGGAAGAATCTGTGCCACCTGCACCCAGGATCCTGCCTTTGGGCAGGCACACAGGAAAGAGCAGAGCTCTTTGGAGATACATTCAGGACAGTGACAGCTTGTTTGTGACAAGCAGAGAGAGAACTACAGCACATGCAGAGGGGTCCCACTGTGAGTAGCTTCAAGTACATGTACTCCTTCCTTCCTCTCATTCCTAACCAACAGGAGCCATAAAAGTGATGTTTACCATGACAATGTTGTTTTGTCCTCTTCTCTGTGGGACATTATGTTTGAAGTGCCTCAAACTTTAAAGTTTCTCCTCAGAAGTAAATTCCCTCCAACTCCCTATTGTTTTTGTTCCAGCTGTTCCACCTCTTCTAGCTCTACCCTCCATCTGTGCACACATCCTTCCTCATACCTCTTTCAAAAGCATGTGATGCAATCCACGTATTTAACCACTATCAAAATAAATGTATTCTATCTTTCTGTTTCACAAATCTAATTTATTCAGATTCTTCACAAGAAAACAAAATTTACATGAAGTGTGACATATCATGTAATTTAGTCTGTGAGCTGCCTTGTAAAAACAGACTGCGTAAACACACATGCAGAGTAAGTTAGCCACAAGTGATTCACAGAGTCTGTGCAGGTTGTGTTATGGTATTCCTTCAGAGGCTGAAGGTCTCCATCCTATTCCCAAGACATTTAACCTAACCAGAGAAGGCTCCAGGGTTATTACTCCATTCCAATCGCCCCTAGGGAAGCATGTTACATAATGTGCCAAACCTTTCACTGATCCTTCTCACACAAAGTGAAATGCATGAGATAGGGTTTCATAAGCCAAAAACTTGAAAGTTAGCTTCTCTTATTCTGTATTGTAACAGTAAACAAGTTAATCACATAATATCTTGAGTTGGAAGGGACCCATAAGGATCATCGAGTCCAGGTCCTTGCTCCTCACACAACTGCCTAACACTAAACCATATGACTAAGAGTGTTGTCCAGATGCTCCTTGAACTCTGATAGGCTTGGTGCCATGACCGCTTTCTGTGGGGAGCCTGTTCCTGTGACCAAGCACCCTCTCAGTGAAGAACCTTTTCCTAATGTCTAATCTGAACTTCCCCTGACACAGCTTCATTTCCTCGTGTCCTATCACTGGCCATGAGAGAGGAGATCAGCACCTCCCTCTCTGCTGCCCCTCTTAAGGAAGTGACAGACTGCAAAGAGGTCACCCCTCAGCCTTCTCTTCTCTAAGATGAACAAACAAAATGACCTCAGTCTCTTTAAGTCTTGCCCTTGAGACCTTTCACCATCTTGGTTGCCCCTCCTCTGGACACACTCTAATAGTGTGATGACCTTATATGGAGGTGTCCAAAACTGCACACAGTACTTGAAGCAGGGCCACAACAGTGCGGTGCAGGTCCTTTTGGCTGCCCAGGCATTGTTGACTCATAGTTTGCCAACAACCCAAATCTCCAGATCTCTTTCTACTGGGCTGCTCTCCAGCCTCTCATACCAAAATTTATATGTATAACCAGGGTTACTTCGTCCCAGGTGCTGAATCCAGCATTTGCTCTTGTTATATTTCATACAGCTGGTGAGTGCACAGCTCTCTAGTCTATCCCGATATTCAGTATTAATAATGAAATCCAGCTTACCTATTGATTCAATCTGAAAGTCAAACGTGAGCTCCGATGACAGTTTACGGCTGGATTTTAACCTGCCTTGCAGATTCACTATTTTTATGCAGCCTAGACAACAAATAAGATATGTTAACCAATAATTAATCTTCAATTTATGACCTAATTTGAAGACAGACAGTATGCATGTACATGCAAACATATATATATTTAGTTGATACTAAAACTTACAATCCAAACACACCAAAATGGTATCTCTCTCCAGCTGTGTTACATGTACAACACTTGTCTCTGTAGTGTCTATAAAAAAATGACAGTGTTAGTTCATAACATAAATTATCATGAAATTTGAAATGGGAGTTCTAGAAATAGAGACAATTTAATGTGTTAGAGTGTTTTTATCTACTCAAAATAATCACCTTACCAGTGACATTTCTCTTCTCTTAGAGGGGCATGTCCACTTATCCAACATGTTGACTGTGACAGGAAAACTGAAGCTGTAATATTAAAGTATGGACTTAATCCAGCCTTTTCTGAGCCATGACACAAAAGCAAACTCACATACACATTTTTCTCCCTGTATTTTCTGTTTGTGTTATTTAATACTGCTGTTGCAACAAAAAAGGCAGATATATGAGACTGTCACAATAAACCTAAATGCTGTTTCATTCAATTTTTCTTCTGCCTTTATTTCTAAATCTTGGTGGGGACTTTAATATTAGTACTTAATTCTTGCTGTTGTTTTCAGACTTTCCATCCCCAGATCTTCCAAAAATAGGGGATTATTTTATTCTCCAGACTCTTAAAAAGAAGAGTTACCTTCCTCTATTCTGGGTTACAGCTACAGCAGTCTCCATCACAGCAAACAGGGGAATCTGACCAACAAGTGGTTAGTGGACACGTCAACCCCAAAGAGAAGTGTAGTTTTGGTCCATTTGTTTGTTAACATCAGAATTACACAAAAAGCAGCTCTTACTAATTCAGCAATACTGCCAGTGATTCTGTAGACATTCTTTCACACAGAAAAGAAACTCATTAAATCTGTTAGATGAGAAATTAGAGCATGTTACCTAAAGTACAAAAGCAGCTGTCGGTTAAATAATAAAACCCATGGTCCTGTTGAGAAGCAAAAAACTCCTCAAAGATGATGGCAGAAATGTATTCCTTGAGATGGTCCCTCCATCCCTTTTTTGCTGCTTCTCTTGGAAAGTATGTATTTATCAGCTTAACCAAAGGTGGATATAGCCATCATGAAAGCATGCAACCGAAGGATTGGAGGACAGACATCTGTGCAACCACATTATGTGAAGTGGAAACATGCACTACGCTGGTTGAAACTAACAGGAGAAGCATGGCAAGGGAAGAAACCCCCCACAGTAAGTCTATGACAGCTTATTTTTTTAAAGTGCCTTTTTCAGACAATTTCAAAAAAAGTCAAATGTCAAACAATGAAAACTACTGTTTGATGGAAGCTATTTGTGACCATATGGTACACACTCCCCTTATTTAAAAAAAAACAACACTGAAAACCAGGTTTCATTGCATTATCACTCTCCTGCCAGCAGGGGACAGGAATAAATCAATACAACAGGAGGGTTTAAATTAAGAGTCAAACAAATAGGAAAAAACAACAACATAGACACAACACAAGAACACACAAATGTTCAAGGAAGCTAAAGAAGTATTTCTGGAAGGCACAATGCAATGTTAAATTTTCCACATTAAAACTAAAACCAAACCCAAACAAAAACCCACAGTGGAACCAGGAAAGCATTACTATTCCTGTATTTACACACTGACACAGACAATACTGAGAGAAAAAAGACAACAGGACATTATAGGTCAAAGAATTTCTCTTCAGCGTGCTACTTTTATGGACTCTACTCTAAGTCACAGTTACATAAATAGATGCATGAGTAAGAAAATAAAATGCACTAACTCTGAAGTAGTTAAGTGCATTAATTGGTCATCCATGGATCACTTTGGTTTTCGTAATTATGCTTTAAATTGACAAAATGGGACACGCTTTTTGGCAGCAAGAATGTCACCAGGCATCTTCCTAGAGGAAACTGTACTTCAGCTATACAGCATGTGTATATACCAGCACAGGGCTACGTATAAATTAATCATGGATCAACAAGGTTCTCTATGTCTGGTACTAACAAAGCTATTTATTCCTTTTAGACTTGCAAGCTATGATTTGGGTCAGATCACTACTGTATCCAGCTTTAGAGGGGAACCTTGCAACTCCAGAGGAGTAATTCTTAGCACACTTCCTCCTTAAGAGAATTTCTACTGTTGCTCAGATGGCGGCCTCCTCACTTATAACACCCAGACCAGTGACAGACACGTACTTGGTTTTCTGCTACTAGTGGTCCTAAACATTCGATTTCCCTAAACATTGGAAGAATAAAAACATGCTTTCTCAGCATGAGGCTGGTAATAGCATTTCTTAACCACACTGGCTTATTACAGGAGAGCCAAACTACACCTGCAGTGATGCTGAAAGAAATTAATTGCTCAGAGTGCAATTCTATTAAAATCTATTAAATAAACAGAAGTCATGGTGCCAGAATAGAGCACAGAACAGCACAATGAGTAATAGTCAAGCACAATCTGATTTATGGAAATACAAAAAACCACAACTTCATCCTCTGCTTTACTCAAAGTCTCTAGAAATCTAATCAATTGAACAAGCAGAAACATCAAAAAAAGTGCATGTGCAAACAGGTACAACCAGATATCCCTTTAAACAGAGAACTTAAAGTGATCACTTAGTCTTAATGATTTAACCATTAGTTTCCTCAGAGGAAACTACTTTTCTAGTGCTTCAGCATAATAGGAGAACAAGGCACATTTTTAAATGCAACTACAACAGTACACAAACCTGTTTCTGTAAACCACGAAGAGGTAGAATTTGGGTTGACAGTCTCAAACTTCACCACTTGGTTGAAGTCTCTTCCTCTACAGACACCGACACAAACTAAAGGGAATTCCTGCTCAGGGACTACCAGCATTTCAAACAATCTCAGTGGACAAGGTACAGGAAAATCTATGTGCTAGATTAAAAAAACAAAAATAGGTATGAGAAGGGAACCAAGTTTAGTCTGAGTTGGTATTAACTATTTAAATTAATTATGGTAAATTTTATACCATACATTTTGTAACATTAAGTTTATTTCTTCAGATAATAGTAACTGATAAATACAAAAAGCCTGAGTTAAGAAGTTCAGTCTTCATGCCAATTCAGTTAAAATAAGATAGGATGTCTATCACCACGTGTGTCCTGCGCAGCTGCCCACAGGTTACAAGGAGTGCTATCCCCGTCATTGCTCTCCTCAGCTATGGAGTCTCAAAGCCTTGTTCCCCAGGCTGATCAAGTTAAAGCAGCTGCCTCTGTACAAGCATGAGTCTACCCTCCTTCATCTCATCAGATGGAGAGATAATAAGCATTTCTGGGCATCTCCAGTGTCACAAAGCATGGAATAAGTGGACATCTCTCTGGTATGGGAGCAAGCCTACTGTTAACCTATGTTTTCACTCCACTCTGCCATGTGTCAGTCTGTCAGCCAGAAACTTCTGTTCTTTAACTGAAGTGCACCACAAAAACAAGAGCATTCCTATAAATATTCTGAGTCAGTTAATACGTATTACACATTTAAACTGCTATTTTCAATGTAATTTAACAGAAACCAAGAGAAATGTCTACTAACTGAAGAAATGGCTAATTATTCTTAACAAGTAATTGCAAGATAAATAGAACTGAACACGAGTATTTAAACTTATCGCAGTATTACCTTGATTAACATAAATTTTTGCATTGGTTCCACCCATTCTAACAAAACAATGCTAGACTGTAGTGCTCCACAAAGGTACTTGTGGCCCGTATAGGGATTCCTCACTGCCAAAAAAGGAGAGGTAGAGTACATTAGTGTACTTAGCAAATACAAATGATAAACAACTTCCAAGTAAATAACAGTCCATACACGTTCAGAAAATGCCCACCACCACCACCACTCTAATCTTTTCTATAAGGAAGCTGCTGAAAAGTGAACATTCACACTATGAAATGATCGCAAATGAGTAAGGCATATTCTGCCCTTTCACTGGCATGAACAGCTAGCAGCTGGTGCAAAGTAAGTCATAATAAATACAACTCTCACTAGAGCACTGCGGTGTTTCACCATTCCAACTCAAAACAAAGTTTATTTTTGTTTGGTTTTGGGCATTTGGGGTTTTTTTTTGACTGATAGGTGGGATTTACTATTTTAGATAGCCTTAAAAAAATAGTTGACTACATACACATTTGAAGTATCTTGCTCCACCACATTGGTTTGCCCAAGCTATCTCCAAATGACCATGAGAAGCTGTTCAAGAATGGCTTTTTCTTTGACACAGTTATTCAGCAGGCTCTTAACAATCACAGTCACTTGAGAACTGCTCAGCTGCCTTCCAAGCACTGTCACAGTGAGTCTGAAGTCCAGGAGCTTCTGATAAAC
>NW_010198617.1:0-8480 GCF_000695765.1 Mesitornis unicolor | reverse complement strand
GCAGGAAATTCAGGGTTTGTTTTTTTTTTTAAAGCTACATCAACTATTTCCACTCAACTGCTCTTCTCCTATTGTTTGTCAGAACTCAATTAAAAATTTCAAGAGAACAATAAAGTTGCAAAATTGGACATTCTGAAATCTGAAATTGCACAACTTTAATTCTACAATATCGTCAAAATTCCACTCCTTAAGCACTGCCAATACATCCACTAAGACCAGATTTTAAAGTGCAGTAAAAACTACCTGATGGCCCGCAGTCACACCACCACAGTTCAGGTAATGAGCTTCTGCAATCCAGTATCATCTACATAAGCGAAATACACTCATGCTACCTTACTTACGCTGCCAGGAGGAATGGAGGCTCAGGCTGCACATAGTAAGTAGGGCAGGAGAGGGGAATCTATCATTTCTTCCCTTGGACCTGCCTTCTGCAGCTGCCCTTGCTGCCATCACAAATTATCACTTATGCCTGTCATGCAAGAAGGACTCCAGGCTTATCAGGCTACACTATCTGCACGTCACGACAACAGATTCCCCCTTGTAATGCCATGCTATGCTATGCAATGCTATGGCACTCTTCTTAAATTCTGTGCCTGCCTGTTGGTACGGAAACCGCAAGATTGCAGAGGAGCACACCACCAGCTTTCTCATAAAAAGACCTGAAGACATATGGACTCCCAAATTAATTTTCATGTCAAGCATGTCAGCATTCATACCTACTCTGATCCCTGTCACTCCACCCCTTCGGGTATTGCCTTCAGCATCCATAAACATTCATGGCAAGGCTGATATACTATACCTATCGACAACACCCTACCACACCCTAGACAACTTGTATCTCAGTAAGAGTCAAGTTTTAACAAGTGAGCTGGACAAAGAAGTGATAACAAAAATCAGATGTTTTAGCAACATCAGGGAGATTTTTGTCGGGATAAATGACAGATGCTCACTTACTACTCAGTCACTGAAAATCTCCTGCCTAATACAAATCCTCACACCAAACATCTGATTAAGAAACATCAGGTAAAACATTTCCAGAGCCAAGAGCTCAACCCCAAGAGATCATCCAGTTACCTTTCCTACTTTTTTTTTCTTTTTTAAATCTATCTGTCCTCATCCCCCTTTTAAAACATGCCTTAACACAATGCAGCTTTGACATTTCAGAAGCTGGCACTTTGAACAAGGTATTAAAGGCTTCAGAGACTATACTGTCCTCAAAGAACTGAAAATACTCCTTGCTTTTTATTATCTAATATCAGTAACTGGAACGTGCGCTAGGAAGTCAGGCTACTTAAAAGCCTGATGGTAACTTCTTTAAGGCCACTCCATCAATGGAGATTAGGTTCTTCCTGAGGGCTGATTTATATCTGACATGCATTCTGCTTCTCTGCATTTCTTGAGAACTGTCTATATATTTAAAGAGCAAAATGGGAATGTTTTCACTGCTTAAGTGCATCGACTAACCTGAACAAGCTCATCATCAGCAAATGCATAGTTTCATAATAACGACAAAAGTCTCTTCTCCCTTTACCTCCTAAACCTGACTCGGTAATCTTAATACCACCACCATTTGTTCTGCTTCTTGTCATTTATTCTGCAGATCTTTACTTACCCACACAACACTTCTGACACCATTTAGTATCAGGGATTTTTGTAGACACTGCAAACTTCCTACAAGGTAGAAACACAGAATTATCGATCAATTAAAGCAACTGAATTAATCTGAGATTAATAAAATTAATTTTAGAGAGTTGTCTTTGGGAAGATTATATGTGCCCCCCAGAAAAACTAAAGATCATATTTATTTGTATATTTCTTCTCAAAAGGATATGCCTAGAACATACATGGTGACCCCTCTGCTAGCACCGAGATGCTGCTCAGCTATGCAGCACTATGAATGTAGTTAAAAGTCAGGAATGAACAGGAATAGGTACCTCAGTACCTTCAAACATAATTTACCACTATCTCTTGCTATTTAATTATATGTATTTATACACATGCCTGGGTAGTCTGTTGGTACTCCCCCATGATCATTCTTCTTTGTAATGCTGTAACTTATTCCATCCTGCACTAGATACTACACAGGCAACATAAAGCCCACTCTTGTCCCAAGGACATTAGAGTTTGAAGACAAGAGCACGGACTCAAGGAGTGTGGGAAATGATGCTGTACTGGATAGCTTACTGGGCTACAGTCCTTGCAAACTAACAGCGTAAATTTTGCAAAACTTTTCATAGGCAGCACTGCATGCATTTCCCAGGGGGGTCTGAAGGAGGACTAGAAGGCAGCTTTGCAAGATTTTTTCTCATGTGCTAGGGACACTCCCTGAGAAATCAAGAAAACAAACACTTGAAAATTTATCAGATAAGCCAGGGAAGATGTTTTTTGCCGGTACTGGGAATCAGTGTTTCTATACAGACGAGAACATGATGGACAGTGTGAGAGTGGCCACAGTAGCCTTAACAGTAAAAATAACTAATTTGATGCTGTAGAAATGATGGGAATAAGTGGAGTGATAGACAGATGCTGCAGTCAAAGCTATGAATTGGGAAAATACTTGCACAGCATTTCAAATGAAGTTGGCCCAGATGTGACTGATAATGCAGCAGGATTAAGCAGCATGAAAACTGAGTACTGGCCATAACCTTTGGCTGGAAGTAGTCATGGAAGGTTTGAAAGGAACTGCCCAAGGACATTCAAGGGAAAGAAGCAGGAAAGACTATTTATCACCGACACTTTTTCTGCTACCAAATGTTTGTCTACCAAGTATCATAAATTGACCTTAGATCATTTTGCAGATGAACCTCACAAATTACCTCACATTCTATTTTGCTCTGTATTTTCTCTACCCAAAACTTTACTTTTAACAAACCTACTTTTTTTCATGTAGCATTCATTATCATGGTATCCAGGAACTGGCTGAAGAATACATCTGTAGGCCGGTAGTGTTATAGTAGACCACCATAAAGATGATGGTTGAAAATGAGTACAAAATCATCAAGAAAGAACTTTAGCTGCAGCAATTAAATTATGAGCAATTTAACCAAGGTGCCTACAGAGCTGGTCTCTGCACTCCTCCCTCTGGATTGCTTGTTGCTTCTGCTGGGCTTTACACTGTGGTTTCAGCCAGCAGCAGGAAGGGGGAAGTGTGTGTGTGCAGGGCAGATGTGTGTGTGTGTGTGTGCGCGCGCGCGTGTGTTCCTCCCCTCCTCCAGTGCTATTGAGAGAGTTGCTCTATTCAGACAAAGATAGGATAGTTGAAAAGAGTGTGGAATTAACCCTATAGACAGGGGAAAATCCTGCTGTATGGGTCATAACACAGGGGACGTTAAAGCAGGGTATTCAGAGGAAGATGCTCAACTGCTGGTAGCCTTCCCCCAAGCAGACAGATTCAGAAAGTGCTACTGAGGAAGAAGAGGCAGAGGAAACATGCAAGGCAGATTTCGGAGAAGAGGAAGGGGTCATGGAGATTATAATTGTCCTATGTGAACAAATCAGTTAGGAATGAATCAATGTGTGCATTGTAAGGGGGAAGGACACTGGAAGAATGAGTGTTGGAAATGGAAGAAATTGGAGGAGCAGGTGTGTCAAACAGAGCAATTTCATCATCATGTTGGAAAACTCAGGCAGAGGTTGATAGAGACCAGGGGCAAGAATACCAGTCTCCCCAGCAGAAGTGAAAGGAGAAATTCATAGAGTATTAGAGTTAAAATGGGATTTGCACACCCCTTGGAGACCACAATGTAGTAGACAGGCAGAATGAATGAAAAACTGTATAAAAATTACTCTAAAAAGACAACGTTATGTCAAGAAAACAAAATGAAATGGGCAGATTTGTTGCCTATAGCTCTACTAAGCACTAAGGTCACATCACAATCCAGGGAAAAGGTGAGCCCTTTCAAAATAATATACAAGAAACCATATAAGGTAAACTTGACTGCTAAATCAGATCAAATCATGTGATAGGTGATAAAATGTTAAATAATTATCTTCTATCCTTGAACAAGGTTTAGTACTCACTGCATAACCATCTTCTGTTGGGAACACCTGGACCCACCGAATTACCAGTGCATCCTCTCCACCCTGGAGACTCAGTACTCTTAAAGACCTCGAAAGACACTCTGTTGGCTTAAAAGTGGAAAGGACTGCACCAAGTCTTATTGACCACTAATACTGCTGTAAAACTCAAGGGAGTTGAGTTGGATTGTGGAGGCAATACCCACTCCTGAGTGGAAAGCAGAAGCTGCTGGAACATTGAAGCTGAAACTGAGACAGGTCAAATGAACTGTACATGGATGAATTTTAAATCTGTAATTAATATTGAGTGTAGTCAAGAACAAATTTTGTTAGGAGTGCTACTTGTTATAGGCATAATAATAATAATAATATTATGGAATCTGTACTCTATTTCTTTGGAATCAAGGATGTTTCTAAAAGATTATCTGTTTCTTGTCTCTGATAAAGGTGAGCCAGACAAAAAGGAAACAGGAGGACGATCGGCCCAACTCATGGAATCACAACATACCTTTTAAATTGATAGAAAAGACCATGACAATTGCAAACAAGTCTAATTGCTGAGTATGCACACACTTCCCTGAACATGCAGAAAAAGGGGTCCCACTCATGGGAGTTTCTATTCCAACAGATATATCACGAAGAAATTTATAGAGTGAGACTTCATTTCACATATTAGTATGTTATCAGTATTGAATGAACACACAATCCTTTAATCAACAAGTCAATGGCATTCCATTCTTTTGCTTGACAGTTTATCACACGTTTAGGAGTTAGTGAATTAGAAATGGCTATAATAAATATCTCAGCAATAGTAGAGAAGATGGGAAATGAAGTCTTGGATGCAATATTGGCTCTCGACATTAGCATCACAAGGAGGAGCGTGTACATTTGCAAGCAAACCAAAATTTTGCATTTAATATAGTTCTATGGAGTTTGAAGAAAAGTGGAAATGGTTGACCCTTCTAGTTTCCAGATTTGGCATAATGGATAAAGAATCTGATACCTATGTTGATGGTTGGCTTACTAATCTTTGTGTGTGTTTGTGGTAATACAATATACTTGTAAATGTTGTACTAGGTTACTGGATACTAGAAATGTAAGATGAGACTCATCTAGGAGTTCCTGGATAGGTCTTAAAGAGGGGATTTATTACCTTGATGATGCAGTAAAATAGTTAACATGGGATAATGGAAACCATATGTATATAGTGAAGCATTCTGGCATGTGAATTTAGGACAGCAAAATACTTGGTCCTTGAAGCTGTAACTAAAGGACTTCCGATCAGTCTCTTTGCATGCCTTACTAGCAAATATGCCCTTGAAGAGAAGCTACAAGACTGAGAAGACCAATCATCCAGGCCAAAGAGGCACCAAAGGCTGGTCAGTTGCCTAATGAGGATGAAAGTCAGCAAAAGCTGTGAAAACTGGAGGAAAGGTAAATGCGGCAGGGGGAAATCGCAACCACTGACCCAAGAAACTCTCCGACCCAAAAGAAGGGCAACACTGCACATGCAAACTAATTAGCATGGGAAGCAAGAGACTAGTTAGCCAACAGAAAGTAGATTAAGTAACTCTGTACCGATTAATGTCATTTTAGGTGGAGTTTTGCTGATTAGGTATCAAGATAAACACGCTGTAAATTTTGCATGTGGCGTATTTGATTTGTGGAAATCTTCCACCTCACACCCTGTGCAGAATAAAACAACGTCTCCTCTCTAAACACACTGTGTGTCTTGGGAATTGTTTTCAATTTAAGGTAAGGGGGGTGAAAAAACCAACAAAACCAACAAAAACAAAAACACTCTTCTACATACTTCAAATATACTTCTTCTGCCTGGCTAAATGTTACTACCCCAATGCCTTACAGCAAGGGATAAACCAGCAAAATGCCTTATCTAAACTAATCTCTCCTGCCTTTGAATGACTGGCTTGGCATTCGCACATTCAGGTTGTGCTGCGTTTTTCTTGGGAAGTGACATGACTGGACAAGAAATTTTCTGAGCCTTCTGCAACTTAGATGTGGTGTCATTACAGGCTGAATTTATTCTAAAGGTTTTGCTCACATGAGCCTTATGATAATTATGGTTATTAGCCCACTGCTGAAGCAGACCTCAAGCCAAAGTTAATTTGGAAAAGAGAGGAGCAGAGCAGTTGTGAAGGCACACAGAAGACAACAATTCAAATTACAAATGATCTCATAGGTAATTAGAACTCAGTCTCTAGGAAGAACACAGAAGTGTTGCACCATTATGTTTGCAGACAGCTTAACAAGAAACCTTTCCTGCATCCAAAAATTAAATGCTAATAGACCATTAAATGGAACCAAAAGTAGTAGAAAATTAGGTATTCAATAATATAATTTCCTAACAGAAAGCCTGTTATATGAGAACCCTCAGTGATTCACTATGCACTTTAAAAAGAAAAGGTTTCTCTGCAAACTAGGTTAGTGTTACTACCTCCTGCTCTTGGATTTGAATGGGCTCCTGAGGCTTATTTGGCAGCCAGCATTGTACTCTGTCTCAGAATTTTGTATGTGCTTGTTCGTAAATAAAGTAGGAGGGTCTGCACACACAATGTGTTGTAGGCATCTAGGGACAAAAGTACCTTCTAAGAAGAATGCCTGTGAAAAAGTGCCTAGGAAACGATGAATGTCAGATCTGTACTCCAGTTCTGCTCTTTCCATCTTTCAAAATATCCAGTGAGCCAATTCCCTTTGCAGTAAGAGATTATACATCCCCACCTTTTTTTTTTTTTAATATAATAGAAAGATAGTGCCCAGAGTAACTAAAGTAAGACCACCATTTCTACTTGCCTGAAATGTCACAGGTACAATACTGACCCTAGATTTTGTTTAGCATCAGGTACAACCAGGATTTACCATATTAGACTACACCTTAAAAGAGCTATGCCAAGAAACAGGAGGCTTCATGACAAGGTAAAATATACCAAAACCCATTTCTCTTTATATATTCACGCCTTGATTCATGTAAATTTATGGGTCTACCCTTTGATTAATGCTCATACGAGTTATTCATGGCAATCTGTGAAGACAGTTCCACATTATTTGGTATTCCCAGAGAGTTTCACAAGCATATCCTGAACTCCCAGAATTAAGATATTCTGAAATATCTGATGATGTGTATTTACCTGGGAAGTATTCGGTCAGGGAGTTTATGTGCTGGAATAGCAACAGGTAACTTTTGCATTTGCCTTGCATAATCAAAGAGCCCTGGTAGATTATGGGAATAAAGCTGAGAAGCTTTACCTGGAAATTAGAAAACAAAACCACACTTCAAATATGAAACCAAATGTTTACCAGCACTACCGCTCAAAGATAGCACAGTAACTTACCAGATATTGATAATAAGCAATTGTTCATGACATACAACCACGTACACCTTCGAGGAAATAGCTGACAAAGGGAAGGAAAAACAAAGAAAGAAAAGCATTCAATTTGATATACACAAAATGTAAGCACGTTAAGTTGATCAATTAATATCTGCATAGACGACAGGACAAAACTAATATTGACTTGCTTTTCATAGCAGAAATTAGCTTAAGCCAAGTAATATTTACCTGGATTCCAGAGTTAATTCAGAGTAAATCTTGGGCACATAACCACTATATTTAACATACACATTACATTTAGACAATTAGCACATTTTATATTCATGTCTTGAAGCATACTATAATTATGCCGCAAGACATCATTATAAAGATCAATCCAGCCTTTAAAAAATATTTTTTAAAAATACCAAACTTTCTCCTCCAAATCAGAAAATCTTAACAACAAGTGTCAGTAGACAAACCATGGTCAACAACCCGGAGCCATTCTAAAGCCTGTGATAGTCCAGATCTCTTGAAACAATTAAAACTGGCTCTTGAAGGGACTCTCCATCTGCACATGATTACACATTTCACTTAAGTGATAGAGGGACACAACACATGGTCAAGGCAGAATTGTTATTTGTCAAATCCCACAATTACTAGAAAGATGGGGCTGAAAGCGACAAGACATCCTTGAAAGAAAAAAAAAAG
Source organism: Mesitornis unicolor (assembly GCF_000695765.1). Taxonomy (NCBI): domain Eukaryota; kingdom Metazoa; phylum Chordata; class Aves; order Mesitornithiformes; family Mesitornithidae; genus Mesitornis; species Mesitornis unicolor. The sequence continues at coordinate 426 of NW_010198617.1, read as the reverse complement.
GAAAGATTAAAAAAAAAATAAGATGGCACTTTTTTCCCCTCTCACAGAAGTTCTGGAGCTTGTTGCCATAAGCAGTCATGGAGGCGGGAAGCATCAATAGCATAAATGAGAGATTAGGCCTGTTCATGTCTAGCCGGTCCATAAATGGACACAAAAAGCAAAATAGGCAGGAATTCTTCAACATCCCTGATTCAGTGACTGTAGAGGAGTCTGAAGAGAAGAGACAGTGGCCAAACTCACAGGTATTTCCTACTGCTACTTTAGGAAATTTCTTTTGCTCTTAAAAAAACCCAAACAAACAAAAAAACCCCACCAAACAACAAAAACAACCCCCTCACTGCTGGTGGTTTATTAGAAAATTTTGAAGAGATCTGTAAATTAAAGTATTTAATTAATTAAGGGAAAGTGCAGAGTCCTGCATCTGGG
>NW_010198616.1:106200-117169 GCF_000695765.1 Mesitornis unicolor | reverse complement strand
CTAACGTTCTGTGATTCTGTGATTCTCAGCAGTAAAGTTTATGGGGTTCAATAATTTATAACTTGGTTTGTTGGACTCGTAAGTATGGTTGCAGGTACATAACAGCCAGATTTGTCCCACAGTGCAGGGTTAATAGCAACAATCAGCTGGAAAGTCTTTTCCTTCCTTAGGTATTGTCCTTGGGTACACATGCAGAGCTGATTTCCGAATAAATTTGCTTGCCCAGGTTTTACATTTTGTGCTTCATTTTATGGGTATTTTTTCCTTGCATTCCCAGTTTTACTACATTAAGTTTGAAAGTCTTTTCCTGATGTGAGAACAGTCAAGCTGTGTATTTCTAATGACCTTAATATTAAAGAAAAGATGCCACTGAGTCTATGATGTAAAAATGTTAAGTAGTCATTAAATGTAGTCATACTAAGTAACATTTTATTGTCTCTAGTATTCAACTGGAACAGAAAGTTACTTGCTGCTTTATAATTAATCAAAATACTTTGAATAAGCATTCAGGTCTTTTGAAAACCCCAAGAGAGTCATATGTGGGTCCAGGAATGAAAAAAAAAGCAATAAAATGTCATTGTGATAAGTCTTAAGCAATGTGCTCCACAGTGAGAGTGAGACTAAGCACTTCTGGAAACATTTAAGAGTGAATAGTATTTATCCTGAAATGACAGATTGCACATATCCCACACACGTAGTATCTCATGTTATTTTAAACATATTCTTAAAAAAAAATCTAAATAATTTAATATTTTCTATTTAACCTTCCTCATATTACACACACCCTCCTGCTCTCTTGGGGAGTCTGAGAGCACAGTTTGCAGAATGCCATGAAGATTAAGCCAAGGCAGCAGCAAAACTTTATTGACAACAGCCAGAGGAGTTAGAGTCCTTGAGATATTAGTAATGAATTAAAAATAGTCATAATGGCAGAAAAACATTTATGAAATCTGAAAATTCTTTACATCAGTTTTGATGAAACAGAAATTTCCATTTCATATCAAAAGAAGGAGATAGGAATAAATTCAGGGTCTGAATGCCTTTTATCCCATTTAATTTAGAAACTGGAATAAAAATGCAATTTTTTATAAACAAAGTAAATAATAAAATATTTTATAATTATGTTATTATTGTGGCTTATAATTTGATATTAATTTAATGTTAAACTATATTACTTTTCATTTTTGTGCAAATATTTTCCAAAATAAAAGGCATTTCAGAAAATATATATTTATTAGATGCAAATAGAGATTCATGTGTAACACTATATAAAAATCTATTAATTGCAAATATATATATGTATGTAATTTTTTAATCTTGGGGGTTTTTTTCAGTTTTACAGCAACCATCCTGAGCAAACAAACAAAAAGAGAGCGTGTTGGACACCTCCCTCTAAAGCCCTTTGAATGAAGAAGTAAGCCCTGTGGTAGAAGTGAGCCATTGCTGGGCAAAGCGTTGCTGCTTCACCTTATCTTCTGCTCCCGCTTGTGTTTATAGATGCAACGCAGCCAGTTTGGGCATCCAAAAGATCTCAGTTACCATGGTGATGAATTTGAGGCAGGCAGAGCATTCACGCTCACTCAGGGCTCCTGGTTTCCCACTGTGGAGCCAGGAGGATGAGCCAGTGGTGGGACACCAGTCTGGGCATCATGGTGTGGGAGCTGCCCCGGCCGTCTCCCCTGAGACAGCATGCAGGGGTGCAGAGCTGCACTCCCTCCTCAGTGACGCCCCTGGGCACTTGTGGGGGTCCAGACAGAATTATGGGGAACCTGTGGCCTTCAAAGTCTTGTTGTGGGTGTTTGACGTGCAGCTGGAGGCTTTGGGTCCATGCAGAGCCAATTCATTTGTCATCCACCAAAGACTTCGGGCTTGTTGTCCACTGCAACAACGCCTGAAGAGTTAAACTCTACAACAGCGGTATAGAAATAGTAATTCCAATTAAGGTAATTGCCAGGGAGCGATTGAAGGAGAAATAAAAACTTGGTGTTCTCATTTCCATAAGCAAATGAAAATAATTTAGATGACTTGTATCTAGATGAAGGAGAACGCCTATGTAAAAACTAATTATCCTCTGTGCTAATTACGACAAAGAGGATAAAGGACAAACCTTTTGAAAAATATCCAAGGATATTAAATGGAGTTTTATTAATAGATGAAATAAGCTGAAAATGAGAGTTGTGATATATCGTGTTTGGGCCTAGATTCAATAAAAGCTCTCTCTGGCTTCCGCTTCACAGCAGTCCCATAAAATCAATTTATTATATGAAGCCAGATGGGTCTTTTATTGAACCTGGACCTTATTCATTAAATAAAAGTAATTATAATCAGACTTAAAAGAAACAATACCTACTGCTTCATGAATCAGTCACTATCCCATACATTTAAGTGATAATGAGAAAGAAAAATATATTTTTTAATCAATAGACATACAGTTCATCAAATGTAAGAGCAAGACTCGTAATATATTTTCTGGTGTAATTTTTTCCTAAGCACAGGGTTCATTTAAATCATAATTACTCCTTTGGCTGTTCAGTGGATCAACCAATGACATCAGCCACATGGAGTGTGATCTTCTTGACCTTTTCCCTGAACCTCCTATTTCAAACACAGGAGGAAGAACTGGGGCTGAGATGAGGAATGTGAAAAGCAAGCAGCGGTACCAAGCCCAGCTCACCTTTCTTTCTGCCACATGAGCTTTGTTCTAACTCCTGTGTTGGTGGTGCCGTACCCCAGAGACCAACTTCGCTGGCATCTTCAGATTCCCTCTGTACTGCTAACATTGTCCAGGGGGGACCTGGCATGAAATAAAAAAAGATGCCAAAGTAGATCTCGGGTTTATCTCACATGGGACATCAGTAGATGCCAAGGCTTAATAGCAGAAGGGTTGTAGGATGAACGTATGAACGTCTCACACTACCTAACCTAAGCTGACATTTTGGTAGCGTTTGAGAAATGGCCACACACAGTGGGGCTTTTGCTTCTTACAACTGAAAATGGTGCAGTATGGAGGAAATTGGAGGAAGACACAGAGGAGAGTGACCCATCCCAAGGGACTGACCAGGAACATGATATTACAACAGGATTGGGAATGCAATTAAAAGTGAACTGAAGTCAGACAAGGAAGAACACTCCAGCAGGGTTTTGCCGGTGCTGTTTGCACAGATGTCGTGCACAGATTTTTCTACATGTCAGCAAATGAAGCCAAGAGACTTAGATTTCAGTATTTTTTAATATTTGATATTTTTTATGTTACCAGATTGAATTATGTCATTGTCAGCAATCAATCACTTTCATGAAAGTAGTCAATTCAAATCAATACTAGCGACAACAGCGTAATTCAATACATTTATACATAAAAATCAGAATATAGGTCTTGAAATCCAATTCATTGTCTTCAGCTGCTGTTTTTAGTACAGTGCCTTTCTTCTGCCTCCCTGGAGAAGTTTGTATTTGAGTTATATCTGTTTAGTCACATCTTGCTGTGTATTTTATAACACACAGAGGATAGAAACTTCCCTCGGTTAAATCACAACACACTCAAGTGCAGCCTCTAGTTTAAATGCTGACCTGGAAAGAATGCTTCCCTTTTCAATTTTGTTTCTTTAGATATTTTTCCCTCTGTCTTTCAGGATGGTAATAATGATGATTTGTGTTGCTGCTATCCCACTGCTTTAGCCGCTGTGTAAGTACTGAACAAAAAGGTTTCTCTGCAGGATGTTTCTATTGCTTGTTTATGGCCTTTATTCCCGGTACACCAGTAGTGGGATTCCTGCTTGGCAGAAGAGCTGAAGTGCTTATCTGGCTGAAGATGCAAGTCGATTTTTCCTAAAACTTTAAAGCGCTCAGTGGGGTCAGACCCTGAGCGCTGGGAGGTAGTCCTGTGCCACAGCGAATCCTTTAAAGGCTGATGAAGTAGATGAGTTTAACCACTCTCCAGAGGAGTCCCTGATGTCTTCAAAAGAGACAAATCTCAGGGACTCTGTTCCTTGTGGCTGCTGGGATGGATGTACTTTGTGCTGGTAAACCTTTCCTGGCCTCCATGATCACACAAAAACTGGCAAGGTCTTTGGCACTTGCGCTTCTTCCTCAACATGAGCTGGCTTGGGGCTGATGTACAATGATACTGCCAGAGTGCACTGCTAATTTGAACTCTGCCACCCCCCTGCTCCTCTTCTCTCTCCCATGTTTTCCTCTGAGCTTGTTCCAGCTTTAGGGCACTGTTTGTGCTTGATAACTATATCTGGTTTCTTGGGTGGCAGAAATAGCTAAAAGGCTCAGAGTCCTCCTTCAAACCACCAAAGTCTTCACCTGGATCAGCAGGTCCTGGATGGTAAGTGGTTATTTGGGACATATGTAGCCTTTGGAGTTGAAGTCAACATTCAGTATTACGGTATATAAATCCTGTACAGTTACTGAAAATTTATTGAAAAGAACATATGCAGAGCAGGGAGGAATGCAGGACAAGCCAGCAGGAACTGGTAACATGGTGATGTTCCCCATCTGCCCCTTCAGAGCCATGTGAGGAGGCACGTTGGTGTCGAGGTCCCATAATTCACTCCTGATAGCAACAAAGGCTTCTATTCTTTAGAAAGCAGAACAGAGCTCACTTTCAAAGTGCAGTTGCTGAGGGGTGTTGTTCTTCAGTGCTCAAAGCATGTCCTGGGAAAACAAGCAATGGGTTGACACAGCTTCCCGAGCCTTCTCCTCACACCATGCAGTTTGTGTTAAACTAACACGATATTAAAAATTCAACTAATCGCCTCCACTTATTGTATTAAGAAACCAAATCTACAACCATATGTTGTTTGCAGACTGATTGTGTGGTTGTGCATTAGGTATTTGCCAAACACAGCTGTCAGCCATGGGTGCTGAGAGTACTTGGGCCTTGTACCACAACAGCTTCATAGCAGGAGCAGGGGGTTTGCAATCACAGAGCTGCAGGCAGGTCCAGACCTTCCTGGTGAACTTTCAGGCTTAAGTGAGTGGCAGCTGTTGAACATGAATTTTGGGGCTGTAATTCAGGCTGAGGCAGCTGACATTTGAGTGAGTGTACTGCATTGCGTTTGATGTGTGGACAGATTTGATGGATGCACAAGAGCAACTATGAGCATATTGGCTCATGGTCCACTTGCCTTCAGACCCTGCAGCTACCTCATGCATAGCCTGAACATCAACTCTCTGGACATGGTTGACAACATCCTGCCGTATGTACTTGGCACACAAACACCGTACAGGACAGCCCTGAGCTGAGAGCTAAGCTTTCCTAAGTGTCATTACAGCAGCAGAGAGTCTGGTATTAAAGGCAGCCATGAGACAGCCTTCACATTTCAGTGCAAACTTATATCCTAAACCCTGATTTTCATCCTGCCTCGAGGCTTTCACCCTGCCATGTTCACCTCTCCCTGAGGGAGCAAGGGGTAGTTCCTTACTCAGAGAGGAAGAAAAGACTCTGGCTTTTAAATGCGAAAGCTGAGCATAGCAGGGGTGCTTAAGGCATACAGGGCAGCATGAAGCTGAGCTAATAGGAACCGTCTTCCCTCTTGTGAAATATCTGACCCGCATTAAGAGCTGGGGATGTTGAAAGATGTTCTGAGTATGTCCTGGGGGTCCGAGTTAACCATGTGGGGCACATCACGGGGGGACGGGATGAGTGGAGGGACTCATTATGTAAATCCCCGTACTTTTATGTGCTGAGGGGCATTTAGCTGCAATAAACCAGCAATGCAGTTTGTAAAAGGTTTGTATTAATCACAGGTTCAACCTTCATTACAAGTCAAATTATTTTGTGAGCGATAAACATAAAAATATTCTTTTCCAGTCTCAGAGTGCATTAAAAAATTTCAGTGTCTTGCACTGGGATATTTAGAATGTCTTATCTTAAATATTGATTCAGGTCTCCTGTATTATCCCCCTTGCTCCAAAATGTTTTATTTCAGAGAGATTATTATGAAATATAATTTTGTGATAAAATCTGCAGTCTACCAAAGCTATGATCCACAAGCAACCTCTTACCTATTTCCAGCATATTCTTAATTCTAGTTTAGTCATACATGATATAAATCTTAGCCTTGCCATCCTTTAATCAAAGGTATGGTACCTGATTAAAGATGTTTGGGATATAGAAAGGGAAAATCCTCCTGGTAGAGGAGATTTTCAGGAGGGCAGGATGGCCTCTAGATGGCAGAAGTGCACTACAGAAAACTCCAGCCCTTAATTAAGCAACAAGCTGCAGCAGGGTTGTGTGCCAGCGGTGGGGAGAATGTGCACTGATTATTGACTGGTCCACTGACCTCTTCCTCCTCCTCCAACTTTAATTGCTGCTGCAGATGATCTGTGCTTTACAGCCACACAGACACGATGCCAAACTGGGGCTAAAACAAGTTTGCTCGTAGAGGTAGTTTTTGCCTTTCTGCTAAATGACACTGCGGCTGTTTTTTTTTAAAGGTGAAGTGAAAGGCTTCTGGCAGCTGGCAGTACCTGGAGTTTGGGATGTCTTCTGTTAGCAGTTAATGCCACCCCTGAAACTTCGTGAGGAGCTGCATCCCTTATGAGGTTCTGTGACTGTCCCTTGGGAGGTGATCAGCAGGCTGCAGTCCTTTCAGGAATAAAAACCTCACGCTCTATGTAGGTGGGCAATACACATTTTTTAAAGTGTTTTTGACCTAAGAAATAGTGCAGAAAAGTTTCAAGTGCCCTTATCTTTCTGATAGAGCTGTCAGCAACTCCTGTTGTAATCAGTCACACAAGAAGAAACCAGTGAATTTTGGCACTGAAGCAGAGAGAAGAAAATCCTTAGGTAAATCCGAGGTTTAAGCAGTATTAATGTCTGACATATTGCTAACTTCTGTGCCTGTGAGTACTGTTACAGCTTGGTCAGGATCCCTCTGTGCAGTCAGTCACCTAGAGAGAAAATCCAACTGCTTAGTCTTGCGTGGTGCCAGAGTAACTGAGTCTAGAAAAAAGTCCAATTTCTAGCTCTCCAGTCTTACACTAGGAAGTGATTTGAGATTTCAGGGTTTTCTGTTTCAAAGGAAGGCCTTTTGATGTTGGCTTTTGGTTGCTGTTTAAAAGCAACTAGATGGTGCTCAAAATACTTGGAAGGGTCTTCAATCCGCCATATGTCAGACATGTCCTAGCCTCGAGACAGCTGCAGGGATATAACAGAAATCTTTATTGAGATTTCACTTGGTATTAAATACATAAACCAAGGGTTTGAACCTTTTTCTCCCATACCTAGTGGGAGTGCATGCAACACATCCAACAAGTCAGACTGAGACCCATCCCCACAGTTGTATGGGAGTGTGGGATGCTCATAAAAGTGAAAGGTCTTGGTCCAAAGTGCCTGGTCCAAAGCAGGAACCACTGCCCAAGGCAGTCTGGTCAGTTTTGATTTGGCACTGATACATATTCTTACCTCAGGCCCTGAAATAACTGCCCCAGACTGCAGGAGCCCCACAGTCATCACAGACACCTCCAGACATTTGCGATAGCTGTGACTCATCTGGGCATCAGTTTATCTGCAACAGGGTGGCAAGAAAACAAGCGCAGGAACATCTTTGTTGCTTTCAGATCATTTGCTTTTGACAAGACTTACAAATTATAAGCTTTTTATGACAGTATTTGCCCACCAGGTCTTCCTTCCTTCCATGAACCCTAGCATGAGCTAGAAACCAGGCAACAGTCAATACTATTGATTGTAGATCACAGCCTCAGTGGTGTTTCAGTGGGAATCCTGTAGTTAACTATCAAGTGCTGTTTAGCTTTGTAAAAAGCAGCATAAATTGTCCCAGGAAATTCTGGAGTTGTATTTTTTGTTGTACCAAGACCCGAGTTAGTAATTTCAAAGAGATACGCTGGCTCCAACACAGGTGGCTCTTGGGCAGTCTCGTGCAGTCAGTGAGACTGCAGCCAGTGGGACTGCATCCTGTACACCATTTTCATAACCAGGCTGGTAAACTTTTATGGATTTGTCTGTATTCTTCCAGGAATGTTGGCCAATTGTTTACTTGGCCTTCTGTTTTTAAGGTGCTGTTTGCATTTCAAGCAGCAGATGTCACATTTTAAGCAAAGGACCTCAGTACTTGACTTGGAGACTCTCAAAAGTACAGTAAAGACAGATATACCCAGTATAGCTGGCTAGGCAGCAGTGGAGATGTGGCAGCACAATTTTCAGGGTATTTTAGTTGCTCAAGCAGCTACTCAAGCTCCTCCATGGGTCTGTCTAGCACACATAGCAGTATGAGAGACCACAACTTCACTACTGTTTTTAGTGTTACTGTCTAGATGGAAGCTACTGTTGCTATTTCTGCTTGCTTCTGCAGCATTTGTAGCATTTGTCCTTGTTCTCAAGATACCAGTGCTAATGACAGGAGGCAGAATTGTTTATCTATTGCATCTCATATTTTTTCATCCACACTAAGCACTAAATCCATGCATCATCATGAGGTTTGAGGGCTGCCAGCCAATTGTTCAAGTAAGAAATAAAATCAAGATCTTTGTCATATTTATCCAAGAAGATCCTTATATATTTTTAAACCAATCCAGACTTTAAGCCTGATTTGTCTAGATTACCTTGGGTAATCACAAGGTATCTACCCAGTTTCAGATAGACTTGTTTTCACCATTCTGTATCTGTGCTCTTTTCTCCAGCCTTGAATTCTAGAAACAACTGTATTTCAGGCATGCTGTGTGGAGCACAACTATTTTAGTTTCCTCAATAGATTTTCCATGTTTTACTTAGATTCTCATAATTTTAAAGGTAGACCCAAGAGTTTGTACTTTGTGTTGCACTTCCACTGGGGAAAGTTTTGCATTGCAGACAGCTTGGAAAGTGTTTAATAAAATGCCTAGTGCTCTGTAGTGATAAAAATGAAATCTTCAATCCCATTCACGTTTAGAAGACACTTCAATAGCTGTTACTTGAGGCTTGAATATATCTGAGAGTCTGTGAAAGGAAACACATACCGTATTTTTGTCAGCAGTTGATAGTTTTAGGGTACTTCTCTCCCTGAGAGACTGTCAAAGCACATAACAACCTCAGTGAGCAAAACCCTGGCTAGAGGGCTGAGGGGAGCAGTACCTCCCATTCATGGGCTGTGAAAGTGAGCCACCATGCTCAGGGCAAGAGCAAAGCTGGGAATGGGAACACAGGTGAAATGGCCCCTTTCCATCTGCTCTGAGGGCACCGCTGCCACCTGGTGCCTTTTAAAAAGCTGTTAGGGTCTCTGGATTCTGGTTGGGTATTTAGCCTCTGTGACTCCTCAAGCTCACTCCTGTTTTGACTACACTTCTCTCATTTCACACTTAAATGTGTGCACTGTCTTGTTCTTACACTGTTGTCGTTTGCAGACTTAAGCATCTCTTTCCTGGTTGAGCCTCCCAAGGTGTAAGTACCCAGGCAAACCTCACTTCACTAAGATTTCTTTTTCTGGATTTGAACAAAGCTCTGTTATTGTAATTTCCACAGAACCATCGTCCCTTCTGAATCAGCACATCTCAGTGCGTTAGGGGTTGGAGCGAGGATATCTGAGTCTGTAGATAGTGACAAAAAATCTTTGGAAGCTGCAGTCAGGTTCTGCATTTTCTGATGGGTGTCCTAGGGTTTGTGTGCAGCCACACAGAATGACAGTTTCTTTGTTTAATGGCCCCTATGGATAATGGACCCTGTAGAAACATAGGCCCAGAAAAATGTCAAACTGAATAAAACTGTATTGTACTTCCAGAATTTCATTTCTGAGACCAGAGACCAGTCAGTGTTTTCTGTTTTCTCACTAAGATCCTGCTGAGGAATTAGCCCTGGGTACCCGCAGATTTCTATTTCTGCGAGCACGACCCACAGTGCTGCTGCCCATAGTAGCAGCAGGATGACAGCTTTCCCAGAGTTACAGCTATGCCACGATAATGAGCCCTAAAAATGCATCCAGATACATATACAGAGGCATCTCCTCCCAAATATGAATGCATAAAGTAAACAGTTTATTTACACATGGAGGGATTAATATTTACTACTGCCTTAAAATTAAACCCTTCATTAATTCACAGGTAAGCAAATATATCTCAGGAGCGATATCACTCCACTTGTGCGTTGTATGAGTAAAGAGTTATTTAGACAGAGAGAGATACCTTACACTGTAAAAGCTACATTACCTTCTTTAAGGTTGCAAATCTTAAGTGTTTCACAGTTAAAATAAAATTTTCTTAGCTTTGCTCTCTTTGTGCATATAAATTATTATATATTATTTCCTGTAAAATTATGTAGTGTATACAGATGAAATAGTTCTAAAGCCTGTTGTAATGTACTGCTTTTCTGTAGGCCTTAGTCTTTATCTCCATGCAGAAGAAATTATGATTACTTAATAGAAAAATATAGAATACTTTATCTTTCCCTCATTATCTAGTGAATGCTCTTATTCACTACAGAATATTACTATAGTATTTTTATTAAACTTTCTTTTCTCCCCCCTCAGCTTTATGGTATGTGAATTCTTTACAAATGTTCATTAGGTTTTGCCACACTTCTGTGAGGTTTGGAGAAAACTGTTTCTCGTTTTCAAATGGGGATTCAAGTCAAAGACTTTAACACCAAACATATCAATGACTCTCCATGCCAACCTGAGAGACAGAACAATGTTTTTTCTTCATAGTGTGGAGCAGCATGTTTTACTGAGTGGAGCTGCTCACATGCCAACAGCTCTGTTGCAGAGAACCTTTTGACATTTTAAATTCATTAATGTTGTACACTGCATTGAAAACTCTTTGAGTTTTACTGCAAAATTGGAGCAGTAAAAATGTTTCTTGGCCAGACCACAAGCTTGGTACATCACAGGCTCTGGGTACATGTGCATTAGTGTTTCAATTTTGGTCAGAGGTAAGCTGAAGTGACTCTTTATCAATCTTATTGAATGAATCCCTTTGGGGTGAAACTTATCTAAAGGATGTGCTTTGGAGGACACTTGATGCTTTCCAACTG
>NW_010198616.1:78550-106169 GCF_000695765.1 Mesitornis unicolor | reverse complement strand
GGTTCAGCAAACTGGGCTAGCGCAAATCCTGGGAACACCTGCTTTGGCCCTTCAGCACTAGCTGTTCTGCTCTACGGATTCATCCCCATTATGCTGCATCTCTTGCTAGCGTAGACATAGCCTGAGGCTGATGTCCCTGCTCAAATGCCTGCTTCAAAGAAAAGCTTCTCATGCTTGTATGATTGCCTCGAATCTGGCAGAGTAGTGAATTGACCCTCCTGCTACTGTGCTGTGCTTGTGCCCTTACCAACAGGTTCTATTTTTCCTCGAAAAGACCATTAAAGCCACCTGTGCAATATTTTGACTTGGATGAAGTGTCATCATGCCAAAACATTTCGAGCATCTCTAATGAATGTGCTGTGATCAGAGTTATTGCTGATTTCAGCTGATGCAGCATGTACACAAATCAGTGCGCTGGTGCTCCAAGCTCAGCCAGCCAGAAAATGCAGAATACCCCATCAGTGGCTCTGAGAGGTCTGGTCTGTGCTGTTTGCTTAGCGGGCGACTGGAGCACCATGGCTGTGTCAGCTGCTGATCCGGTTTCTCAGGGCAACGGTCCACTGCTGCAGCTCTGAGTCCATCGTCTTGTATTCAATACACTTCATTTGCAGGTGTTGGGAGGTATTGACATGACAAATAACGGTTTCTGCCATTGCACAACATTGATCCATGCCCAAAATACGTCCAGCCTGTGTACACAGCAACTGCGCTCAGCAGTCTGTATCCTTAGGTTGAAGACCGATTGCATCCAAATATTGTTGGCAATTATATTCAAGATTCAAGTGACCTCCTTTCCTGACTGTGTGAAAATTATAATTTCTCAAAGTCTTATACTCCATGATCAAACTTGAGTAGATATTCCCTAAGACAGGGAAAAGCACCAGCCTAGATTACCATCTCCAGTCAGTTCTCTCCCTAGTTTTCCCTGGTCCTCCCTCTTAAGTATGAATGTCCAGAGGTTTTCAAAGGCAAAATTAACAGATCTTTTATTTATGGACAAAAGATCATGTCTGTCTTCCACTTGATGTTCAAAAGTGGTGTCACTGTTTCAGGTCATATTTTCCTCTCCAACTGTGCAACTTCACTATGGACAAAATTACATTCAAACCAAGGGGTTCTCAAAAATAATGGCAGTTAAACAACATTAGAAGAGTCTTCTAGTAAAACATTATCAACCTTGGGAAACATGAGGAGACTCTCTATCCAGAAGACTGGAACATAGCACTGTTTTCCTAAATATACTGGAATGTGTACTTTAGGGAGTTGACATGAGATGGTGCACTGAGAAGGTCCACCATGAGTGGAAAGTGTTGGGCTCTTAGAGAAGACAAAGATGGTCTTCAGAGCAGACACTTGACTGAGGAACTCCACATAAGCTCTAGAGGGGTTTTTCTTTTCATATTACTCTTTCTTTGGGGAATGCAATTGATACACTTAAATTAGGAGTTGCCTTGGGCTCTCTCTACACTCAGAGGAAAGGAGGCACCTGCAGAGGGGATTCAGACAAACCGTGAGGTATTTTTCCCACATGGATTAAAATTTGGTTTTATGTTTCTGGTTTCAGTCCTGCTAAGTTCTCTGTGAACTGACAATGAGTTTTGTAATATCCTAGGACAGTGGTATACTGAAAAAAAGCATTTTTAAATAAAGTTCCACACCTATGATTATTTTCTTTTGTACCAGCTATAATGGAAATGAGCAGAGGAATTAAAGTACACTTGTGCATCAATTTTTATGGTGGAACATGGGGAAAATCCTATTTAAAGGGCATGTTTTATTTGAAATCACATTGTGGCCTTTAATAGACTCAGTCTCCTAAGGAGAAAGTTATCTGTGGTACAACTTGTGAAACCCGGGAGCAGTAAATCACAGGGACTGACTGATACTCATCCAAGGATTTGAAAACAAACAAAGCATTAAACAGGAGCAACAGTGACAAGGACATATTACACTCTTTACAGCAAGGAGGCCTGAAAACTTAAAACTCATTAACATGATGCTTATCTTCAAAATGAAGCCCGGGGCCATCTGAGGGTTTACAGATCAGTGAACTTTATTATGATAGCAGGGAACCTGATTGAGGGTTCAATTAGGGATAGAAGAGCACAATGCTCAGATAAGTATAGCTGCTCAGGATCAAAGCAGCACCGCTTCTCTAGGGAAAAAATGTGCTTCTCTACCTTGTTAGAGCTCTTTTGAATGTTAATACAGGGGACCCGGTGGAAACCACATACTTGAGTTTTCAAAAGACTTTTTGATAAGAGCCCTCATAAGGGACTATTAAAGTATAATTGAGAACTGTCAGGTAATGCACATTAGTAAAAATAGGCTAAACTTCTGATAGGCTGATGGGCTCAGATTTTTCAAGGTCTCTCTGAGGAGAGAGACATAAAAGTCGCCATGCAGAGCTCTGAGCAGAGGTGTGCAGCAATAGCTGAAAAGTAAAGAGGGAGCTGGATTCGTGAGAAAGAAAATGGTACAAGGACACTGGGCTACGCTTGGAAAACTGACACTGAATTCAGAAGGGTCAAACTGCACCGTGCCCACTTTTACCAACGCACACAACTGAATCAACTGAATCGATACGAGACTGAGAAAATGTTTTCATGTTCTTTCTCTCCTGCCAGCTTCCCAAGGATGCAAATTTGTGGGTCAAGAGTGAGATGTGCACAGGGAAATGAGAGGAAAGGCTTGGGAGCAGCTTCTGGGCTTGCTCCCAGTGGGGATGCTGGCCATGCCAAATTTAGAGCAGCCCCAAGCAGAATTATCCCTCAGCAAATTGTAGGTTAGCTATGAGCAGTGCGATTCCTGGGAGTCTGTAGGAAGAAATGCTTAAAGATGTCCTTGCTGAGTAGGCTACAGTAGTTCCTGGCACATTTGTATCTTATGGTGGTCAGTCCCACATTTCTGGGAGTATTATGTTTGTTGGTCAGGGTTCTTTTAACAAGCTGTGTTTTGTGCAGTTTAAGCACAGATTTCCATCAATGTTTTTTTTAACAGTGTGGGATCATGGCTTGCAATTATTGTGGATTGGCCATATTAAAAAATCATAATAATGACAGAAAATATTGTTTATATATGACATTATTCAGTGATTCTGTAGAGGCCTGGTGTAATAAGCAAGAAATCCAAGTGGGAAGGTTGGGAAAATTTGATTTAATTCAGTGGCTTATTTGTTTTCATTATTTCAAATAACAGCAAGCCCAAATATCACTGTTTCTTAATCAGTGTAACCCCAGTAGATCTTAAAATGCTTTATAAAGGAGGAAGAGCTCATTATCCTGTCTCACTGGTGGGAAAACAAAGACACAAAGTAGCAATTCCTAAAACTAGAAATAAAGCCTGTGTGTTTTGGGTCCCAGGGCTGGGAGCTACCTGATAAGCTATATCTCATAGACGCTTTTTCACCTAAATGTCTGTGAATGCAAGATATATTGTTCATGCAGTTCTTCTACAGATGTATTAATTTGGATTTAGTGATGTTATATTTTTCTAGATTAATGCTGAAGTCTATACTCGGGCAAAAATCCTAGCTTCAATGGGAACTAAACGCAGTTTCCTGGTAATGGTTTCTGTTTAGTGCACTGCAATCGAATAGTATTAGAGCTGCCCAAAAAGCAGTGTTTCTGCATTGTGGGGAATTCCATTTTTTGAAAGTCTGAATTTGAAAAGTAGCATAAAATTTCCAAATTTCTGTGAAATGGTGGCTCCCCAGACCTTGTAGGTGTCTAGTGAAGTTGATGTGCTGCTTGATTTCAGCAGATAATTCTAATGAAGTTGTCAAGACTGTTAGTTTTATTGAGCCCCCTGATACCAGTGATGCCACAGCTTCTAAGACACCTAACCTGAGGATGGACCAGCATGAATTAATTTCATGAAAATCTGTAAAACCTGAAATGTTTCAAATGAATCCTTCCCACTTTTTAAATCTGCATCTTCTGATGAAAAGTTGAATTGCTGGAAAATCTCCAATCATCTCTAAACATTCTGCTATCCCATATGGAACCAGGTCGGGGTTATGGTAAGAGACTTTGTTCAGGATAAAGAACATTCTATGTCTTTGTTTATTGTGAAGTTTCTTTAATAAATATTTTTTTCTGTAAGTTGTTTCAACTGTAACAAGTTAATCACAGTTCTAATGCCCAGTAGGAATGTGATGGGTTGAAAAAACCCTTTCTTCTCTTTTGCATGAGCCAAAATTCAGTTCATATTTATAAACGTGTCTAAGCATAACTCAGGATGCTATGAAGTCTCAAGATATCAATTAGATATTGGATAAAGATCTTAAGATGATGCTTTTAAAGGTTATGCAGGAAAAGACTGGCCTGGAAACAAATTAAGGTGACTACAATAGTCAAATATATGAATGTATCTTAAAATTCTTTATATGCTTAATTTAATGCACTGATCATCATAAAAACAGGGAAGAAAAGGTCTGTGACTAACATCTAAATGACTTAAACAACTTAAGTCTTTCTAATTATCTCCTGGTAGGCTGAGGACAACAATAAATATTGTTTATTGTTATAGGATGGGTTGGTCCCCCAACCCATTACTTCTTACTCTGCCTGATAGCCCTCTCTCATGTGTCAAAATTCATTAGGCTATCTACTCTGGATAGAAGTCAGCAATTCCCACGTTCTTAGACAGGACTACTGTATCCTCAGTGTCATTTGCATGTCTCTGGATTAAGAATTTCTTCACTTAGGGATCCTGCAGGCAGTCATACACAGCATGCACACAGCCTCCTGGAAACCAAGCTAATAATTATACTGCCATATAAGCAAAGTTTATTAAAAGAAAAAAGTTTTAAAACTGGAAAAATTCTACGCAGTTTCCATCATGCTTGCAGCCCTACAGTACCTTGAGGTGAGTCATAAAGAAATGCCATGAGTTACAGGCCCTTTTCTAGAATTCTGCTAAAGCATGGAGTTCTGTTCTCCTGGGCTTTGACCAGTCCTGAATGCTCAGCAGGAGAGTAAGAAAAGATCTCAGCATCCTCAACAGCTCTGAAGTTTGACAGGAGACAGTTTTTCTGAAGACACAGCTGAAGCTGACTGGCAGCTCTGAAGATCGTCTAGTCCAACCTCCCTGCTCAAAGCAGGGTCTGCTAGAGTGGGTTTCACAGGGTCATGTCCAGTCAGATCTCCAATGGAGACTCCACAACTTCTCTGGGCAACCTGCTCCTGTGCTCAGTCACTCTTACAGTAGAATAATTTGTTCTTAATTTAAAGTTGAATTTCCTGTATTTAAATTTGTCCCCTTTTCCTCTTTTCCTCTCATTGAGCACCACCAAGAATAGTTTGGCTTGGTCTTCTGCACTGCCCTGTCAGGTATTTGGGTAAGACTTCTCCTGAGCCTTCTCTTCTCCAGGCTGAACAGTCTCATCTCTTAGCCTCTCATCATATATGACTGATACTATATTCCCTTAAGCATTGTCATGGCCTTGCACTGCACTTACTCCAGTATGTCATGTCTCTTTTGTACTAGGGAGTCCAGTGCTAGACATAGCACACAGATGTTTCTCACTGGTGCTGAGCAGAGAGGAGTGATCCCCTCCGATGACTGCCTATGCTCTGTCAGCCCTTTTCTTCAGTCTGTCAAGGTCCCATCCTCATGGTGCCAGAAGTCAGAAGCTTCCAGCCTTGCTCATTGTGGGAGTCTCCATTTCCCAACCAGACAAGCTCAGACTCTCCCTGTGTCTTCTTCAGTACAGCTGGATGTTCTGTCTTGTCTTGATGAGAAGAAAGACTCCCCACCAGTGCAAACCTCCAGCAGGCAATGAGTTCACCCCCAGCCCTAGCCCCAGCAAGAGGCCCCAGCTCATCTGGGCCAAGGTCCTGAAGTTACAGGGTTGGATGTTCCAGCGGCTGCTGGGACCATGCCCTGTGATGCACTGCCACCACCGCTCAGCCCATGTACGCTGCCCTCAGCAGAGCTCCTGGCTCCTTTCTGCCAAACTGCTGCCTCTGATAGCTGCATACTGTTAGGTGACTCTCCATGCTTCGTCCCAGACTTCCCTCTATCGTCCTCACCCTCTGCAGTCACATTGCGAACACCTGGCAGGGCTAATGGCCACTATTAGTGACTGATTACAGAACAGTTCCACATTTACAGTACTGAATGAGTGGGTAGCACCCCACTGAGACTGCAGGAAAGGATTCATCCAGACAAGTAACTGTCTCATCTGGCCAATTTTGGGCTATAAAATAAGGGAAATGTTTTCTCTAAAGAAAAAAAAGGAAATCACTATAAAAGAGCAAAATTTGCTAGGAGTGAACTTCTGTTCATTCTGATTCCAACAGGACTAATGAAGGCAAAAGAGAACTTCTAGTTTTGCCAAACAAAGATTTGAAAGAGTTAAATATGAACAAATTAAAATTATGCAAGCTTAAGAGGTACGTTCTTTTACATATTATTACAATAAAGTTGCTAGAGACTGAAAAAGGTTGAGAAACCTTTATGAAGT
Organism: Mesitornis unicolor; assembly: GCF_000695765.1. Lineage (NCBI taxonomy): Eukaryota > Metazoa > Chordata > Aves > Mesitornithiformes > Mesitornithidae > Mesitornis > Mesitornis unicolor. Next base: position 99,700 of record NW_010198616.1, on the reverse strand, counting down.
GGAACAGAATGTGATTTATGCAAACTATTATGGAATATACTTGAAAATTTCCTGGCATGGGAGATAAACAGGTTTCGAATCTTGGTTCAAGTACTCATGGAAAGTGGTGTAAGTGCCATCTTATTCCAAAACGCAGTCAGAAAAGCAATGAGAGAGCAGTGAAGTACAGATGTTCATGTAATATACAAAACTGACACTCATCCATACTTGACAAAAGATCCTTTGACAATTTGTATAAGTTCCCATTGTTACTATATAGGTGTAGGGTTCAGTTTTGAACAACATTGTAGGATAACAAACTCTTACCTGTCTACGGAAATAGATGCAAGGGGCTGAAATATGGGAGGCGATTTAGAGAGGAAGAAGTAGGAAACAGGGGTTGTTTAAACACCTAAGAAATTTAGGGACAACAATCTGAGCAAGACCTTTGTGCTCCAAAATAATTTAGCTTTCAGAACTGGAACTAAAGCTGCTTGAAGCACTGGGGCATCATTGTTTTCTTCTCTTTTTACCTGCTCTTCATTCTCAGAGGAGGTTAGTTTTAAATGGCCTTGTCAAAACCTAATTGCAGTTTTGTAACGGCTAATTCCCAGGCTATTTAGGCACTGAAGAATCAATTCTGAGACATGTCTATGAGGAGTTTGTTAAGGGATGGAGGATGCTGCTGAGATCAATCAGCTTCCTAGTTTTTAAATCACACAGGAAATACAGGTTAAAATCGTCGTTCTGGTTGATTGATCCCATGTCTCAGGGAAGTGCCCTCAGTAACCACCTTTATTCTTACAAATTTGTGACTCAGTACATTAATTAAATGTGCACTGTGTGAGAAGGGAAGACTCGCATTGAAACCCTGACTCACATTATCTTGTGGTGTGAGGTCTGCAGTAAGGATTCCTGCCCTGGTTTCCTACATCTCAGAGGAGAACTCCAACCACAAGCAGTTCCAGGTGGGACACATGTAACTTTCCAGGTCATTTCAGGCTTAGCTCTATGTGCACACCTACGGGATTGTACCTAGCTGGGACACAACTCCTAGTTCGAGAATCTGGCTTAAGGTCAATGTCCCAAAGGGCTGGCTGCATGCAGGGGGAGCAGCCAGATTTCTCACATAACCAAAAGCCTCTTCAGCTTGATAGATATGAGAAGACAGCAGGTTCACCACTGGTGTCCAGAACAGAGGGGACCCATGGGGATAGAGTGCATGATATATGTGCTTTGCAGGACTGGAATCAAAATGTCTTTACTGACACCATGAAGAAAAGCTTGTGACTGGTGTTGCAATGAAGCCAATCTCTCTTGCATCTCACATTAATCTCACAATATCCAATAAATACACATGTTAACAAATATCATGACCTTTAAATAGCCAAACTTAAACATTCCTTAGCCTGAGCTTCCATTTTCCTGCCAAGAATATGAGAAATTTTAAAGTTACCCTTATAATGTTACCCTTAGGGAGCATTTCTTTACTGAGAAGGTGGTCAAACACTGGAAGAGGTTTCCTAGAGAGGTGGTCAATGCTCCAACCCTGTAATGTTTAATAGGCATTTGGACAACGCCCTTAATAACATGCTTTGACTTTTGGTCAGCCCTGACTTGGTCCCGCAGTTGGACTAGGTGATCCTAGTCCAGAGGAATGATGTCACAGGTAGATTTTCATCTGTCCAGCACTTTGCAGATAGTATGAAATAACTGCATGATAACAGAATAACTATAGAAATTTAGAGACTTATCTGCACGGTATGGATATCCACCAATCTTATTGCCTTTCACTGCTGCTCAGTCCTTCTTTTTTTCATTTGTGAGCAGAGGGCAACTCCCTTGTAACTGCATAAATTAGAGAGAAATAGCAAAATTTAGTCTGGCTTGCACTGCAGAGCTCCAGGTCAAAACAATTCAACCATGTCATGTAAATCAACAAAGAAGGAAATTCAAGTCCCATCAGAAAGTGGTTAGATTAAGCCCAGAAGAAAAAACAGGCTCTCTCATCTCTTATCATGAATAATTATCCCTTTAAATATAGCTGTAGACATTCTCAGTAGCAACAAAAATATATATCTAATTCAGTGCTTTTCTGTTGAGAAAGAAGAGAATAAGAGAGAAATGAAATCATGAAGCCCAGTTTTTAATCACTTTTTCTAGCCTCTGCCAAGGGTGGTTTTGAAGTCTGCTGCACCATGGTAACATATTCTGAAGGTGCTATTATAATTTTTCTCCTATGGAGTAGTCCCAGGGGTGTCCTTTTAGCCCTGCCTGGATAATTTCTGTGCTATTTCTTGACCAAAATTGGGCTGTAGACCATAGAGAGTTTCTGAGGGGGAAAAGAATTAATTTTTCTTCTTCAATTTCTGAATCACTTCAGTCTTTTAGAGTAAAACTGGGAGTGCGAAAAATGTATCAGTAGTTTCTTAAAAAAAATTCTCTCATACTTTCCACAAAGAGTATTTAGCACTGTGTGGAAGCCCAGGAGTATTGCTTCCATTTCAAAACTGACTGGCTCACTTGTTCATGCGTACAATATTCATTCACCACTAGAAAAACTAACAGGACAGAAAATTAAGGAAGCTGTCATATTTCCTAGTCTAGCAATCATAGCATGGTACTTGACTTGAATATAGTTGCAGGTATCCTGTTTGATCAAGAGTTATCTAACCGTTGCTTGCTTGTTCAAGAAATAAACAAGGAACTGTGAAACTTCAATATGGGAGATACTTGCATCATTTGTTTAAGGAGAGAAAAAAATTGGTGAATCATAATTTGAAGGAAACATCACATTGAAAACTAAAAAAACTAGTAGATGCTTTTCCCATTCTCCATCTTCAAGGAAGGGGAAAAAAAAAGGCATAGTTTTGTTTGGTACTGTTTGCACATTTTTACTTCAGCTAAGCATGGTGTTTAGCTCGTACTGGGAGAATACCTGGTTCTAGTAATTGCCTGGAGCTCTGTGAATGACGTTCATTGCATTATGCCCTACACCGTGCCTCACATGTTAAAAGTTCTCCTTCAAGTTCCCACTTTCTTAACTTTCTTAAGCCAGCAACTGAGTGTGAAGCTCTCTCATCACATAGTTAAAAAATAGAAATCCAAGTTGCTGTTTCCCTAACATCTAGAAATGGGGTGGTTGTTATTACAAGGTTGTTTATTTCCTGCTAATCAGCTGCTTGCCTCCAGTAGAAGCAGCGTTGTTAAACTTTGTTGAATGGTGTTGTAAACTGTTTATTGAAATGAATCCTTTTCCAGTCATGAAAGCAGCCCTCTGTTTTCACTCTGGTCCTCGTGACAGCATGTAGCATCGCTTAAGTCATACTTGTTTTCATGCAATCGATGCCTTTGAGAAGGGTGTGTTCAGGAACTGCTTGGGTTGAAGTTTGCAAATGAAGCAGCCTATGCTGTAAATTATGAGCATGAAGTAGCTGAAGATAATTTTATCCTATTTCTGATTTGATACATTTCAATTTTTCTGTCAGATTTACAGAAATCCACACCGGCAAATTATTTGGATAAACTAAGTATTCAAAAAATTTTAAATCACAAAGCTATTTTTCTTCTTTGTAGACATATTTGCTCCAGAGTTTACTGACAGCATCCAATATCCTCTACTTCTGTGTTGTAAATACTGATTTTCCCCTCAAGTCTGAAAACCAAGTCTCCAGTCTTAAAAGTGAACTGAACTGAACTTTTGTTCAGATTTGCAACATCATCAATATCCCCCAGCCAGCCAATTTGGTTTCTGGATATGGTGTCAGATGGTACATATTAGCGTGGTTACAGTTTCCGTCAATATAAGATTCCAACTTAACTTTCAGAAATGAAGGGGAAATTTCACAAACTGACAATTAGGAAAACACCTTAACTTGGAACTTTCATAAATATGATTGTTCAAGACAGCATACACCCAGGACATAGAAGGATAAATTTGCACAGTCAAATGGACTATCTCAAATCAGTAAACAGTTCAGTTTGAGACTGGACTCTTAAGAAAAATCTGTTCCATTATATGAATGGCTAAATGCTGGAGCAACCCCACTCACTGGGAGGACTGTGAAATCCCATTCAATGAAGGTCTTTTAAAGCAGCTAAACCAAATATCTGTCAGGCATGTCTGGCATAATTTGTCCCATCTCAGAGAAAGAGGAGAGAGAAGGCGACCCCCCAGGTTCTCTCTCAGCCTTGTGTATCTATCATTCCGAAACAGCATGTCATTCACTAAAAATGGAAATTTGCTTATAATGTATATATCTGCTCTTTCCATAGTCCAGCAATAGTGGTAAGTCCTTGAGGTCTGCTATACCAGCAAGGGGTTTACATGGATGTCATGCCTGCAGAGCTGACATCCTGCTGAAAGGAGCACATGAAAAAATTATTGTAGCAACAGACAAGGGCTCTCTCCAGCCTGCTCATGCAGTTTCAATTTACAATCAGTTGAACTGTCTTACTCTTAGTGATAGATACTTTGAATTCACTTGTAAGTTCTAATATTATTTGCCAAATACAACAGTTGTGGTTCAATGTTTTTTCTGACTATGACAAAGAAAAGACCTATGAGGGGATTTTCAGTGAGTATTTTATGCAGTTTAGCCTCTAGCACTTTACTGGTAGAAAAGCTTTAACGAGAAACCTGTATTGCTTTTTTATATGTTGTGTCTTCCTGATACATATTTCAGAGCTTTGTGAAGTAACTCTGGCAAGTTTTTAACCTTTCAGAGTGACTGCAGCACAACTCTGCTATCTTATACAGTTGTGCAAGTGAATATTTTATGCTGGCAATTATTATTATTTGAGTTCTTTGGAAAATCTATAGCACTTATTCCAGGGAAGTAAAAAGTCTGGGGCTAAGGGCCTTTACAGGCTCCTGAATTGCTTAAAGTAAGAGTCACTTGTTCTGATTTCCTACATCCCCATATTTTAAACGGTAGGAAACGATGGATTAATCAAGCTAGTGCAGTTAAGTAATGAATACTGCAATAGCTATGTGTATCTGTGATTAATACAGTATTTTTTATATGGTGGTATCTAATTATCTGGAAGCTGATGTTTTTCTCTTTGTCTCTCTCAGCAATCTCCAAGATGTTTTGATTTGTAGACCCCTGGCAAGCTTCCAGTGAAGTTCAGCCTCCTGAAATAAGCTTCTTAGCTCCAGGCCGTCAAGAGGTCTTTATCTACTTACTTATCTGCTGATTCTATACAACTGGCCCCCTTCCACATCTCTGATGGAAAGGCATGGAAACAAATGAGTTTTTACAGGAACTGCACAGCTTTCCCAGGCTAGCAACAATAATATTTTTCTCTTGTAGCATTGTTATTCTCAGTACAGATAGAGGAAGAGCAGCACACAGTTTCCACAGTCTATCTTAAAAGCTGAGTACAGATGAGGAATTTCCAAAAAACCCTTTAAAAGAAGATGAATTCTCTTCTCTCTGCAATAGGAAGGCTCACAGTCGTTCCCACTTAACTTTGCTTCCTGGCTGAGATGGTTTCTGACACACGTTTTCACTTTGCAGAGCTGGTGCTGATTATATAGCTGTGTAACATTAATTAATCTGGGTTCAGGGATGGCTGCACATGCTCATGGAAGAGAAACATAGACCACATAGAATCCCATGTTTGGATTAGGATGTCCTGTGCTGACAACGCCTGCAGTCTGGCAGAATAATAGTGGGAAATACCATTCATGCTTGCTGTGTTCTTACTTTCCACCAAGTCTCTGTTTATGGCTGCTGTTAAAGAGAAGATATTGGGCTAGGAAGATCTTCGGTCCAACCAAGCACTACTCTTCTGTGTTTAGCAGTTGTGACAGAAGAGTCTTTACTAACGCACATGCCATGCAATGTAAGAACTTTCAGCCTTTTTTAGCAAAGTGTGACCGACCTCGGCAAAAGCTTAGGCCATAGTCCCCAAACCTCCAAAGAATGTCTTTGGCTTCTATCTTTGAAGTACCTAATCTAAGTTCCTATGTAATGTCTAGATGTTCTCCATAGCAGTGAGTGAGCTAAACCATCCAGGTGGACTGTTAGAGCCTGATCTTCCTTTGGGTGTTTTGAGTAACTTGTGGAGAAGCTTTTTTCTTTGCACTAACTAGAGAGAGCATATAGGGCCTAACTGTAGCTAAGAACTACATGTGTGAATGGCCCTTTGAGGGCCACATTCGAGTTTCAGGTACAATGAGGCAGTGAGACTTGGTTGCAACAGATCAGGGCCATAGGGGCCTGGCTGACTCCATGGCTTGTGTGCAGAGATGTAATGCAAAGTTAATGCTGAGGTCCATGAGTCAACACAGTCAGAAAATTCCTTTCTGCTCTTATTTTCTTTTCATAGCGCCTTCTCTTCACCCTCCCCTACACAGAACTGACCCCAGGACTCAAACTTGTACCACTGAAATCAACAATAGGACTTTAATCAACTTCAGGGAATGTCATGCTACACGTTCATTCAAGCCTATGGCAGCTTGAATATCCATCCTGCCCTGAGAGATAACGTACCATTACCATCCAATTTCCTACACCAGCTGCAGGGACTCTTTCAAGTTGCTACTTTCAGATCCATTCCATTTCATCTCTGTTTTCTTGCCACTGTTGAGTTCCTTTCCCAGAATATCACTCCAACGCAGCTACAGTGGCTTTTGCAATGCTAATCCTGTCATTGCCATCCCGTAAAGGAGCACTGTAACTTTAAGTGATAGAGTTCAGAGTGTGTCTGCTCAGTTTTTGTGTAAAGTATATCCACAGCTCTTCTTTTCCATAATGATTCACCTTCATGTCAATCCAATGCATTTAAAATCTGCCTTCTGATAATGGGTTCATGGTGCCAAGTCGTTATCTGGCCTCAGAAAGCCCTGATACTTCATATTCTAAGGGAAAAGTCTGTGCCACCTAACAAAACAATCAAATCAACTGCTTAAAAATGAATTTTTGTTGCCTTGTGGTTCCCTACCAGCCCCCACTCCTCTAGTTTGTGGTTTCACCATGTAAAGTATAGAGAATGGTCTTACTGAATCCTTGAGGTTCTGTACTGTCCTAAAAAAACTCCTTGGATATCTGTTAACTAATTCTACAGCCGTAATGTGAAAATGAAATTATCTCTGGCCACAAGTCTTTCAAAGGCTTATATGGATTTGCTGCAAACACTTAGAAAAGATTTATTGGAAAAGATCATTGCAGTCTAAATCTCTCAACCTAAATTTATTGAAGCTAGCATTAGCCAAGACTGACCCTTTTCGTATTAGAAGTCATGAGAATCACAATTTACATTGCTCTGTCAGGTCAGACCTGAGAACAAACCCCACTGCTCAAACATCAGGCACTGAAGGCAGCCCCAGGCATGGTGTGATGACATGTACCCCCAAAGGCCCTGCTGTAGTCCTCATTCCAAACCTTGATTTTCCATCTTATACTTTATGGCACCATTATATTGTGTCCCCCCAGGGGAATAATCTCACCTTTAAGAGTCTCAAAGGAGAAAGAGTCGGAAGCCCAGAAACAGAGCTCACACTCTTTTCCTTGTGAGAACCTAAATATGTTTGCATGTTAAGTCAATCACATAGGCCATAGGCAAGCAACAGACCCCAGAGTTTGCCCCCAAAGAAAAGCACTTGCATGACCGTGAAAGTACCCAAAGTCTTGGAGATACAGGACTCTATCTTTTGGAGTGGGTATGTGTGCAGTTTTTTGGTGAGGATGTGTGCAGTTGGGCACTGGGAGGGGAAAATCAAGCTAGGGTTCAGACATTGGGGTTTGCTTCCCTCCATGTCTTCAGTTCTGTAATATTTCAAAAAGTTTCAGGGAACACAGTCATGAGAATACCCATACATGAGACTGAACAGAAACCCCCAATCCAGGAGGTCTCTTGTACAAGCACCTAGAGAAGCCAATGCGGGACCTTTGGTCAGGATACCCACCCTGCAAGGTTGTGCTCACTGACAAGGCCTTTTCGGAACAGGATCCTTGTGCAAGAATCCTGGAGAAGCCATGCTGGCCTCTGGAGGTGCAGCAGAGGAGAAGGCAGCACTGAGTGAATGGTGCAAGCCAGCTCAATCACACACTAAGCTGGCTCAGGAGTGGGGCAGCTCCATGTGGGTCCTGGCTGTTTTCCCTTTAGCCTGGCACTCTAGCATGCAGGAATGAAAGGTCAAGCTTTTGGCAGCAATGGAGATGGAAAGCTTGAGTCATCATAGATGTTTGCCTCTGAAAGTAAAATATTTTCTGACCTAATAAAGGCAGATCCTATTTGAAATACATATATTCATCAATTCTGAGTGTTATCTTTGTGCTATATAGTGCCAAAAAGGCAATGTAGTGCCTTCTCCACCTGGCTTCTGCTCTCTGATGGTGAAGGACTTTGGACTGGTGATTACTTTAGGCAGGCAGGAGTCTCAGTCTTGGGGAGTGGCTGTGTACGTTCCCTTTTTGTGGAGATATCCTGGTGTGGGATTCTTCCATGGAGGGAAGGACCTACCATCTGGGAGGGCTGCCTGTGTGGTGATGCAGCTGGGCCAATATGAGAGCTGACTGCGCACCTGGCATGAGCCATGTGGCCTTACAGAGAGCGACTGCACATGGCTGCCAGGGTGTGATGTGGCAGTGTGAACATGCAGGAAAATTGATCTTGCAGATACAGCTGGAGAGCAGCCTGAATACAGCATGAACCAAAGAGTCCAGGGAATGAGACCACCCTCCTTGCTCAAGTGTTTAAGCCATGTGCAGCCTGAGGCACCCATGATTACTAAATGTGGGATTGAAGAGGAAATACCCTGTGAAAGAAGACGGCTATGAGTGGTGATGTGAAAGGAAAGTGTTGGCACAGCACCAGACTACTTCTGTATCTAGTCCTAGTCTTGTCAGCAGAACTTATTAGCTTGGGCACAGTGCCATACTAATGCTGCTTTTGGACCTGTGCTAGATTATATCTAGCCATTTCAGAGTGTTAGTAGAGCGAGTATGGCTCAGTTTGCTCCTTCCTGCATAGACATGCCCTAAGGGGGTTGGAACAGAGTCACTCATACTGGAATTTGCTCAGGAGGCTGTTAAGTTTTGATCACAGAAATCTACCAAATTATATTGACTAATAAGTCGTATAGCTCACTTTTGACTGAAATTTAGAAGGTCTAGTCTATATCTAGCAAGTCCAAGGACACTTCAATTATTTTCAATCAAGCAAAAAGTTCATTAATTTGACAAGAATCACACATGTATGTGATTTACAGTGTGATAGATTAAGCCTGAATATCAAATGCTCTAGGCAGATACTGAACACTGCACTGAACCTTGCAAAGAATTGACATAAAGCAGTACTGAGGTCAAGTAGTTATACACACTATTGCTCGCTAAGAACAATACAGCTCACCAAGAAATATTATATTTATTCATACTCTTCAGTCATCCATTCTTTAATATCTAAAAAAAAATAAAAATCTTACCAGTGTCCTAGCAATTCTCCAAAGAATAAAGATGCATTTGTCTTAAGGCAATCTAAGGCATATGGTCCCATTGGGAGGGAAAGGGATTAGATCATAACTCTAAAAGCAAGTGTTTCAAATTATGGTTTCAAAGACAAATTCACAGGGGAAAATGCGAGGGGACAAATATGTACAATAGAGCAATTAAACGTGGGGTTCGAAATTAAAGAAGTAGAGGGGGTACCAATGTATTCTGGTCATTCTTGACATCTACATATCTGGGGTGATTGAGTTTGCATCTAAAGCCAGAATTCCATCTACAGTCTCTTTATACATGTACATGTGCAAACAATTCTGTGTGCTAGTACCTGCAAGCTTGCTAATGCTCTGGGACTGTCCAGTCGTGCAATGGACCCAACAGGGATTAAAGAAATGTGTTTCTATTTTAGAGGTTGTATTAGGACAGCATAGGCAGGTATTCCAAATCCAGGAACTGCAAGTATTGCAGATACTCCAAAGGGTGCAGGAGATGGCTGAAATACAAGACTTCTGCTCCACAAGGTGGTACTGGGTTAAACATATCAAATTCAGTAAGTTGGACTTTTTTTTAGTTAAATGTTCCAGCAAATGCATTACAGGCAGCTTTCTATTTTCTTATATTACATACCAAATCCTGGAATCTTTCCTCACCATCTGAGTACCTTGATAACTAGACTCATTCACTCATATTCACTCATATTTTCTGTATAACTGTGCTTAGTTAGCCAGTCCAGAGGGAAACAGCTTCATCAGAGGAAGGCATAATGCCCTTCTGCAATGGCAGTACTTCTCTGGAAAGCAAAAGACTTTTCTTCCCACTTTGGTTGTGGAAAGGATCAAATCAGTTTTGCTCCTCCAAGAGGGTTAACTCATTGAGAAAAAGCAGAACAAAGAGGAGCCACCACCCATGCAGCCCACCGTGGAGCCCACCTGTGTACAGGTCTTTGAACTTTTCTTCAGGTAAGACAGAGAGAGGATTAAAAAGGGCTTTAGAAGTGAGGTGGACTTCAAGGTATGCAGCACTATCTGAACTGAGCAGTCTCTGGGAGACGAGGTCTTTGGTGTCTAAACCATAATCTCATTCTGGGGACATCTAGAACTTGAGGTGATCATTACTGTGATGTTCCTGAGATTCACACCTTTCGGCAGAGCAACACAAGGGGACAGGCAGGCCTGGCTTGCTATCTTCTTTATCAACCATTTTACCTACTGCACAGTAGTCTCATACTGTTTTCCAAGTAATTATGTGTTTTATCACAGATCTGTTGTGGATCAAGTAAAGCATTGCTCTGGGGAGTATGTGTGGATTTCAGAGCTTCAAGGCAGCATGGGGAACAATGGAAATATTTGGACACTGGTCTTCAGAAAGAGCTCACTATGAGAATGAAATTGGTACTTAGCAGCAGCAAATAAACTAATAAAATTAATAAGGATACAGTTAATAAGCCAAGGCCAAGAAAAAGATGCCAAGAACAGAAAACGTAAATAGAGGGAAATGTCACAAGAATCAATAAAATAGGCCAGAGAAATGTGTCTTTCTGCATTAAGTGATGCAGAGAGTGTGAAACAGATGCTATTTCAATGTCATCACCATCTTGACAAGCTGGATAAATAATTGTTGCCAAGAAAAATAAAAGCATGTGCTGTCAGTGTGGGTGGTTGCCATGATTGCCATGGCCTCTGGTTCAAATGCAGTTACAGAGATGATGAAAAAGAAAATAAATATGAAAGTGGCTGAGGAAAAACAATTAGCTTCCTACAGATGGGCCTTTATCATACCATAAAATGTAGCTGCCTTTTTCATCATTAGTTTGGGTGGCAACCTACGAAATATCAATAATAAAAGGTGGAGAATTATGGGTACAGCCATTTCCTGAATCCTTCCCTTAAAAGGGGAGGAACTGTTGGTGTAGAAGAAGAATTGTCATGAGGAAACTGCAAGACAGCTAGACATCAAATTCCCACCCAACTGCCACTGCAAGTGTCAATACCTTCAGAGCCCCCACTCTGCAACCATGTGTTGTGGGGGTACAGATATGTCATCAGATAGGACACTTAGGGACCTCAAAGTCTTGATCCAGTCATTTCTACAGTGCGATGGGGTGAGAGGCTGAGTTCATGCACAAACCCCCTGAGGACCCATGGAAAAGGCACCTCAATGTCTTGGAGTATCCTTCTCAGATAATACCGGGACATCAGTTCTTCATTTAAAACATGACAGGAGGAAGAACAGTAATTCCTTCTATCCATTGGAGAGCATTTGCCCACGTCACTTGGTCTAGACATGTTGGCTCCATTCCCATCTTTGTCTGGGAAGAATAATCCCACATCTACTACCTCTTGAGTGAAAACAGGGCCATCTTCCATGCAGAATCATGGGCAGGATCACCTGAACATGTGTATTCATTCTCTACACACATTCTCTAATCCCTGCAAGAGCTGAGAACCAGAGCCAGATTTATATTCATGCCAATCCCACTTAAATCTTACTTCAAGAAGGTGAGAGGCGGGAAAGACATGTGTTGAGTCAGACACTTGCACATCTTGTCTGTATCTCAAGGACAAACAATGTGTTTTTATACCTTCTCTATGTTAATTTTCAATTCCTTAAGCATTTCAGCCATTGAAAATCTTCATCTCAGTCCCTGAGCAATTTTACTTACATAAATACAGAAGTGAATGTCGGTTTCATTTGCTGCAGTCCCAAATAACCTGTAGGGTAAATTCTCAATAACAAAGCAATCAGTAAGTGATCATCAAATAAATGGCAACATTGTTCTTTACTCATGACACTTTGTGCAAGAAATCAAGTCTGGCTGCAATTACTTGGGATGCTGATTTGCGATGTGTACTGAATGGTGGGTAAAGGAAGAGAGTATAAAACTTTAGACTATCGATGTGATTCATCCAGTTAAAATGCATGCCTTGCCTACAAACTTTTAAAAACAACATTGTAATAAGCATCAACAATGCTGACATAACTAGAGCAGTGCCAGAAAAACTTAAACTCTCTGCTTTAGGATTTGGTATAAGGCAAAATCTTGAGCTCTTTATTGATTCTTGATCTGGGTCTGAAATCCACTGAAGTTGGGTTTACGTATTTTCACTAGAAGGAAGCTCAACCACAAACTATACATCTATATATCTGAACCGTCATTGTGGCTTTGTCCTGCACAGGACAAATCTACTGGCCTGGCTGGGCCACCCATGGCAAAAGAGCAGACGTGGCACAAGTATGAGCCGTGGGCAGGGTCTGGGTCCCTGGCAGGAAAGAAGCAGCTGGCAAGGGCCTCGGCTTTCTGGTGCCACCCTGATGGATGAGGTGTAATTTTCAAATTTTGAAAAGGTTTAGGCTTGCCTGGAATTTCTTAAAGTTTAAACCCTTAGTCATTTTTCTGTTTAAGAAGAGAGCAGAAACCTCTTATGGGAACATTTTCGAACTTCAGCATGCAAAATCCAAGTTCAAAGTTTAGCTTCATGCCCCATCCCCACATGGATATGACGACCGTGCTTCATCCTTGATGTAGATGAAATCTCATACCCATGCTTGGCTCAAATCACAGGTTTTGGACTGCTCTCTGGTTTTGTTCCCAGACCAAGCAGAAATGTCAGGTGTTGCATTTCAAAACTTTGCTCTAACATCAGTAGAATAACCCCCAAACTCCAACAGTAACACCTATTGTTCTCCTTGATGGTTTAAAAGAATAATTAATGCTCTTTTCATGAACAGATCAGGCAAAGAGGCATATTTAGTGGTTAATTGGGAATGAAGAGGGTCTCAGAAGATTTAGGGGAGGACGACTGATCCCTATCCACTGTTCCTCAGAAGCCACTGATTCACACAAGGCGATATGGTTAATGCCTCTCTGATTCTTGAATGCCTGCCCAGTTTCTCTGTGTGATCCTATCACTAAGGTTGATAAATAGGTCTGCCTAAAGCAATAAGGACACAACATATTTGCTTCTTTGAACCAGAGTAATTCTGCTGCCAAACCGGAGCCCCCAGCCTTTCAAGGTTCAGTTAGCAGTTATATGTATATTGACATTTCTTTTTACCTCAGGCCAGATGAAGGAGAAACAGTTTCTTACTTTGTAAAGCACTTTTCTTCTCACTGTGTGACAGCTTTTGAAACTGCATTTAGGAAGGAGAGTGAAGGTGGTTTCCACAGAGATAGAGAGATCTTAAAATGTTTCTGTTCTCAAAGAGGAAGACCACATTTTATTCAAATAAACAGGACCAGAAACACTTTAAAACTTGCCTTTTCAGCAACCTACAGTGCCATTCCTTTGAAAGCCGCTTTCTGAACTTAGCCAAGATCCTTCCCAGCCTGTGTGCAGGTTCATCATGCAAGAGAACATCTCTCCTTAATGCATTGCTTTGTTATTTGTTACTCTTTCATATCAGATCCTCCAGGAGTTTTTGAGAGGAACTTATCAAAAAAAGTAACCGTGTGTGTCATGGAAACACAGGAAGAAACTGCAGTCCATTTAGTCATCTGCAGTTCAGAAGATTCAGTTGTAATACTGCAGACAAAGGTTTATGTGTTACGAAAGTTTACACTTTTGCTATGTTTCTCAACAGGTTTAATTCTATTTTCTGCAACTTTATTTATGTAGAAAGAAATCTAGGTCAGGCTTCTTCCTCAGAAGAGCAAATTCCCTATGACAGCCTGAATCTGATATCTGCCTAAACAAGGTTTTTTGTCTTATAGTATAAAATACAAACCTATATGCCTATGAATTCTGGTCCTGATGACAATGTTTGCGATATGCTATATTCCCTATTCTTCAGCAGAGCAAATTTCACATAGATGTATCTACCAAAGGCCTAGCCTTCCCCATCCCCTCCCCTCCCTTAATTCCAGCAAGACAAATACATTTTAATGAAAGGCTGACACATAGTGAACAGTGTAGCATCCTTTCACCTTTCCTTATCATACCAGAACTTCTGGGATCTTATTTTTCTTTTTTGTGTGTGTGTTTTTACTGAAGCGTTTAGGAATTAAGAGTTTCAATATTAGGAATTTCAAGGAACGACTGAGAGAACAAACGTGACTCCTTCTCTGTAGACATTCAAAACCCACCTGGACGTGTTCCTGTGTGACCTACTCCAGATGATCCTGCTCTGGCAGGGGGGTTGGACTGGATGATCTTTTGAGGTTCCTTCCAACTCCTAATATTCTGAGATTCTGTGAACTATCAGAAGATCTGTCTTCATATAAGATTATTCACTATTGTGGTATTAAAGGTGTTATGTCTGCAATAATTTTGATCTCTTGAGTTTAATACCAAGGCAGAGACAAGCAGAGCTGAGTCCAGTGTGGTTTATTCTAGTCTCTGTCAAAACAGGGCTGTCAGAGATGCGCTAATTTCACTTTATTTTAATCCCCAAGTTATAGCATAACAGCAGTTAGAGGTGGAATAGACCTACCAGGTCTTGCTCCTGATCTATGCCTGTGGACCAACAGTGGGTGTTTATCATCCATTTCTTGAGTCTTGTCCTCTCAGGTTTTAAATATAGCTTGATTGGTGGCTAAGTGTTGTCACTTGTCACATTTTTAAGAGTTGTTAGGGGCAATGGCAATTACATAGGGGAACTACATTTTAGAAACCTGCTGGAAATACTTCTATTTTGGGCTCCAGTAGACTTTCTCCCCTCAAGGAGTCAGAGAAGTTTGGCAGCATGGAAGAACAGTTGTAAAGCTGGAAAAAGGTATTGGAAAATCCAGATTTGTTCTTGTAAAACCTGTCAGTTCAAGAGATGAATGTTTTCTTTCAAAACAAGCTCCACAAAGCTGCGAGTAGTGTCTCTCTTTTATATCACACCCATGTGCTCTTGAGAAAGAAAGAGAACCAGTGAACCACAGAATACAGCTGAAGACTTATATACACTCCAACACCATGGCATAGTTTAGCTTTATACAGTCCATTCCTCTACTTAAAGGGAAGAAATCAAAACTGAGCCAATCAATCTAAAAGAGTAGCCTTTGTATGTGGTACTTGAAGAGCTAAATAGTGCAATAGTTTTTCTGAGTGAAGACACGTTCATGGACATGAATGGCGCATTCACAAATCTTTAGATGATTTATTTTGATGCATTTTTAAGTGATTTATTTTGAAATGTGACTGCACAATCACAAATCTATTTACAGCATGCTGTTTTCTGAGCTCTGAAGGCACAAACATGATCACACAACAGTGACTCTGCAAGGAACCCTGACCCAGGGCTATGCACAGGTATTTTAGAAAATGAGACCTTGCGTGCTCTTGCATGTTGTGGACTCCTGCTAGGGGCTAAATAGCTCCTGCATTTTATAGCAAATCCATGCATCCCTCTGTAATCTCATGCCCCTTGTGCAGTGTCTCACAGACTCTTTGGTTCTAACACCTACAAATTGTCTGACAGCAACATGATTAGCACTCAGTGCTATGCCCAGGTTTGATGTCCGCTGGGTTTCTTGTCCTCTGATCAGTCAGAAGACACCTCCTGGGGTGTATGAGCTGGGAGGAAGGATGTGGCTAGATTTTTACCAGGGCATAAAGACTTCACTAATGGGAAAAAAGCTTATTGTGGTAATGGAGCTGTAGCATCAGCCACTGGTTCCTCTGGGCTCTCCAAGTATCTGCTCGGTTTTAGGGATTAAATTAAAAGTAACCTTGGCTTAGTTTAAGTGTGTGCTGAAGAGTGCTGTTGGTGCAGAGTATTCAGCTCTTCATAGCACCAAGATGGAAAGTGGCAAGATATTTTGGTACATAAGTCCAAAGGATTTCAAGGGACACATTCATATGATGAAAAGTAAGTACATGCTGAAGTGCTTTGCTGATTGAGGGCACTTTGAATTATTGTTTTTTGTATCTCTCACATTCGAAAAATCATAATCATAACTGAGAAAATAAAAAGCAAAAAACCCAAAATAAATATGTACGCATATTTGGGATTTTAAACATGAAATATTTGCAGCACCTATTTTATGCAAGTATGCCAATTCGTGTGTGTATAAAACAGGATTTTTTATTATATTTTATGAATTGACTGTAGAATATGTAATACAAGCAGACCATAAAAGAATAATGAAAAGAACAAGACATGATTGAGTAAGTCTTCTAAAAGTTTTTTACGGCCTTTGTGAGGAAAACAACCCTCCCAACTCCTTTACTTTCTAACTGTCGTTACCTTCACATAAAGATGCAACATTAGAAAAAAATTTGTTCAGAAAATTCTTTCACTCCATCCCCACAACAACAAAAGCATTAGAATCAGTCACAAAATGAATACAATCATGTTGGTTATGAGCAATGCAAACTGTCTATTCATTTTTCTAACAAAAGGGGAAGCTGAAAGGGTAAAAAATTAATCCTTTTCCATGTCAGGTATAAATTCCTGCACCTTGTTAGTGTTTTGCTCTTATTTTACTTGGATAGTCCTGTAATGATGCAAAGATAAATGGCTGGAGTCTACTGGCTGACAAACATACAAAGAGCTGCTGCTGCGAGAGGTTCCAGTTTCTCTGTAATGTCAATTACCTTACATGGCATTTGTGTGTAAGTCCATTTGATAGGAAAAAAGCCCATCTTCACCACAGAGCCATTTTAGCTTTGCCAGATACAGGAGCAGTTGAATGATTTGTATGATATGGTTGCAATGATGATAAAAATGAGGTATTGATTCAAGGTGATTTTAATTTAGATTAGTTCACTTAAAATGAGTAATAAATTGAAATGAACTCTACAGAGCTCACGTTCAGAATGAATTATCTTGCCACCTCATTGAAACCTTAGGCAAGTACTAATTCTAGTTATGGCCCTAACCCAGATCACCAATTTTAAATAAGAACTGCACAAGTTATTTGGGCAAGAAAATGACAGATGTGATATCTGATTTGTAAATGAATGCTAGGGAAAGGAAAAAGAAGAAAAAGATTATTTTCCTAAAATAAATCAGTAAGAAAAACATAAGTAATTTCACTATTATGCTTTAATATTAACAGCTTCTCATATGTCAAATGCTGTGTTAATATTTGATAAAATCTTGCATATTGCTACTAGTATTTCTTTCCAAGAGTAGGTTTTTTTCCCTTTCCCTCTACCATCTTTCTGGATAGGATTTTTAATGAGTTATTCCTATACTCAAGCCTTTTACAATAGCTGACAGTTCTGTTTGCTAAGATATCTTGTGCTGATTTACCCTATTTTGCTTTGCATATTGTTTATCCATGGATATTTACCATAGGCATACTCACCACCCACACACAAATTGTTGATGTATATAAGCATACATTCATACACTTCAATATATGATTTCCTTTTGACTCATTTTAAAGCCTCTAGTTCCTTGTCCATTCTTTTTACTATACATCTGATTAATATTTATTTTCTTCATTCTGCCCGTTTTCCTGCATATCATTGAATTTGTGTTCTACATGTGTTAAATTGGGAATACAAAGCCTAAAATAGATAACATAATTGAACAAAAATGGGATATACTTTGCTTCTACTTTTTCTGTAGTAATAGTTTGCTGTTTAATCTCCACTTTATTTATTTTATGGGATACTGAGGTTTGTTGGCATTTTTAATAATAACTTTTCATCTTAGAATTGATGATCTTTGTTCAAGGCTTAGCTTGCTAGACATTCTGAAAGTTCTCCTAGGCATCCAAACTCAATGACTTTACACTTTTTACAAGTGAATATGAGGTGTCCAATGAAGATGTCTTGCTTACAATGAGAAGATCTTCTGCATTTATCACACAATAAAACATCAATTGAATGGCAGCGTTCATGCTCAACATTTCTTCTAAGTGCTACAGAGTATCTTACATAACAGGTAGGATCTTTGGTAGCCAAGCTGTCATCTACATCAAATCACAACATTCTTATTTAGATATGCAAAGCTAAGACCAATATTCATATCTCACTCTCCATAGCACAGCTACTTTGGTCTTTTGTTGCCTGTGTGTGGTCACCCCCAGTTCCCAGCTCATCTCCCCTCATGAAGCTGCCCTGCTCTTGCTGCTTCCTGAAAATGGGACTGGAAGGTGATTTACTTTGAATCAACGCTGGTTTAACTCATGTGCTCCCACTCCTCACAGACAAGCACCAGGATGACCAGGCAGTCTGTCCAGCATCAAAGATGCCTGAGTTCAGGTGGTCTGCTCAGGGTTCCCAGTGGAAGACAGGACACCATCTTTTGAATCTTCATCTTGTCTCCTGGATTTGGGAACTATATGCTGATTTCAGCATGTGCCTTTCTGTACCCTTTTGGGGCTGATGGTGATTAGTTTCTCCACCCCATCACACCCCTCCATGAGTTGTCCAGATTTACTCATTGTCTTTTGTCTCTGACCTGGATGTCCTGAGAAGCAGCACTTTGCGGCGTGCTAGGATTGTGTTGAGCTGCTAATCTTTAAGTGTCTTCAAAACATCGTCAGACATTTCCATTCATTCCTCATTCACACCAGTTATAACATTCCTATTATCTTTCTCTACACATTATGCACAGGGGTTTTTTATGCACTGAGCACTTCCAGTGGTGGTCAGATCTAAAAATGTATCAGGGTGCTCCTTCTCTTTCCAAAGGAATAAATCAAACGGTACTAGCAAATTTTAGACAATTTAATTTAAGAAAAGATACATTTTCAGAAGCAGAGATAAAGGGGAAATTAATAAATTTTCTCTATGTCATAAAAGAAATACAGGTCTAGACTTAGAATTGACTGTATTTGGCAACAGCAAAACACCTATCTTTATTGTCTGATTCAAAGGCTGTTGGGCAGAAAGAAGCAAGGATTCTGGATGGGAAAAAAGCTGCTAGCTCTTTGATAGCAATTTCTGTCCTGAAAATGTAACTATACATGTAAAACAGCAGCATTACAAAGAAAGGCCTTTGGAAAAAATATGGTCATTCACTTTCAACAAGATTTAAAATGGGGATCCAGTACAATTTGGTCCTTTCTGTCACCCCAGTGTGTCTGTTTGTAGCTTCTGAAATGAGTGAGAAGATCCTAAAATTGATTATTGCTATCAACCAAGTTTACAGCTTGTATTATTTCTAGAAAGAGCCATGTTTCCCTAGGAGTTTGTGACCATACATGTAAATTAAATATTTCCAGAACTGTTCTCCAGCACCAAGGCCAACTGGTATGCCATAGCCTGCATCCATCAGTCCCAAAACAGGTTACCCATGTGCAGACCACCCATGGGCATGACCACTTGGCCATGCTAAATTTTGAACTTTGCCTGGGAAATATTTAGTAATTGACTGGCTTGGGACAAAATCATGCCAGAGTTTGCTCTAAGAGTTTACCACTGTAAATGAATGAGTTACCATTCCCAGGACCTTTGGGGCATTCTAATTTAGAGGTATAGACATAGCCAATGGGGATCAAGCTCTTCGAAAAAACCAACATATCTCAGCAGAGAAAAGGGGAAAGATATACACTGCATTGTGCTCAGATGGTTTTTCTTTTTTTTCTTTTCCTGCTTGTCTGCTTCAGTTATATTATGTCTGGAATGGTTATAACTGTATTTAATCTTCCTTCTAACTTTCTTCCAGGAGGTTATGTCGATATTATTTAGATAATAATTAGATTTTCTCTAATATTAGATCAGATCTGATGTAAGTAAATATAACTTTGATTTTAATAAGAAAATATTTCTGTTTCATAGATATAACCAACTAATTAGTAGAGGGGATCATAAAGTCAATACATTTGAGTCCCGTCCTCAAATTTGATTAAATACTTATTACAGGACTGCCATTTGCTCGTGATTGTTAATAGGATATTTAACCTTGTATGTTTCCTTAACCATTAAGATTTTCTTATTTTGTTGCTGCTTCTGATCCTCCCAGCCTGGTTCTCAGCTACAGGCCATTAATCTCCATTCTACTGCCTTCATCATGTAACAGAGAAAAAGGTGGATCTGAGATTTTTTCAGATCTGCATTTGACAACTAATTTTTTCTCCTAATAATAGCATGAAAAGTATTTCGATAGTGATTTGGAGACAGAGGCAGTGCTTTGCCTGGGACTTGGGAAAGAACATCTGTTTTCTTTCTTTTTTCTTCTTTCTGTTCATTTGCTCTTTTTAAACTTCCACTCCTTCTGAATCACAAACTGGGGACATTCTCATTGGACTTTGTCATTCTCCTGTCTCCCAGTGCCTCAAACAGTTCATGGACATGCGTCTTAACAGAACAAATCCTTGTTTCATGGTACTTTTCCTTCAAAATTCACAGCATCAGCAACAAGGAACGTACAAAGTCCTTCCAATTGCTAGGTTCACATCAGTGATGGGAGAAATCGGCTCCATGTGTGTGGCAATTAGAACAGCACTGGAAAATGAGATTGGTTATAGAAAATAAGATCTGCTCAACTTCTTCAAGCCATGTGAGCTGCTAGATATAAAATAACTAATGCAGTTGTCAAGTTACGAGCATCCAGTCATAATTCATACCGCAGACAGCCATATTAGTAAATACCTTTAAAAATAACTACAGTTTAAAAGAGGGCTATTTTTATCTGTACTTTAGTAACAAAAGAACTGATCACCTTGTTATTTACCCTGAATTATTTGCTGAAAGACTTCAGCTTTATGTAAGAATAAAGGAGAATTAACTGAAAAGTTATCTACATAGTCAGTTCTCAGCAGCCATTTGTGAATGAAAGGCATATCCCACAAGGAAACTGAGGTGTCTGAATGAATCCAGTGCAACCCAGCACC
>NW_010198616.1:76310-78466 GCF_000695765.1 Mesitornis unicolor | reverse complement strand
AGGGGACCTAAAGCCCCCTCCAGCCCACCCCCTGCCATGGGCAGGGACACCTCCCACTAGACCAGGTTCCCCAAAGCCTTATCCAACCTGCCCTTGAACACTTCTAGGGAGGGAGCAACCACAACTTCCCTGGGCAACCTGTGCCAGTGTCTCACCACCCTCACAGTAAAGAATTTCTTCCTAATATCTAGTCTAAATCTACTCTTTTCCTGTTTAAAACTATTCCCCCTTATCCAATTGTAAAAAGTCCCTCCCCAGCTTTCCTGCAGGATCCCTTCAGGAACTGGAAGACTGCAATAAGGCCTCCCTGGAGCCTTCTCTTCTCCAGGCTGAACAGCCCCAACTCTCTCAGCCTGTTCCCACAGGGGAAGTGCTCCAGCCACTGATCATCTTTGTGGCCCTTCTCTGGACTCACTCCATGTCCTTCTTATGTTGGTGGCCTCAGAACTGGACGCAGTACTCCAGGTAGGGTCTCACGAGAGCAGAGTAGAGGGGCAGAATCACCTCCCTTGATCTGTTGGCCACGCTTCTTTTGATGCAGCCCAAGATGCAGTTTGCTTTCTGGGATGAAAATCATAGTTGTGTCTGCAGACTGAGATTCATTTGTGCAAGATGTACAAAAGGAAAGTAACAAGCCACTCTGATTATCCTAAAATAAAATATATATATCACTGATGAAGAGTTATTAAGTAATATGCCCGTTCAGGGATCAAATACTGGGAAGCAGATCTGCAGCTGCAGGAGAAATCTGCTCAGCAGTGTCTTGTATCAGCTGTCCATTAAGCTGAGCTCAGGGATGAATGGCCTTTGGGGATGGCTTCTTGTGTTGGTTTGCTGCAGGAGAGATGGTGGGTATGGTGGCTACCCTGCAGGCAGTGTACTGGAATGGCTTGTGATGCTGGTGTATTTTGAGTTAGCTCAATCAGGGACTGCCTGGACTTAGCAAAAGCAGCTCCTCGGCTGTGTGGACACTACCTGGTGGGAAGCTGCTGGGCACAGACAAACATCATTGCAACTGACTGCATAATTTACAAATGAAGCATTCAGGCAGCTGTGTTCGTCCCATGGCCAGGGGCAAGAGAGAAGCACTGGAGCAGGCTGAGCTGTCCCCTGCCTCTTGGACCCCTGTTGTTGCTGCTGACTGCAGTGTTTGGGGAGTATTGTGGGGAAGTTTGACCACCTGCTTGATCTGTTCTGGTACTTATAGAATCATGGAATCATAGAATGTATTGGGTTGAAAGGGGCCTTTAAAGATCATCTGGTACAACCCTCCTGCAGTGAGCCAGGACAATGTTACCAGATCAGGTTGCTCAGGGCCCCATCAAGCCTGACCTTGAATATCTCCAGGGGTGAGGCCTCCACCACCTCTCTGGGCAACCTGTTCCAGTTATCTACCACCCTCATATTGAAGAACTTGCCACTAATTACCACTTGGCATCTTATGCTGACCACTTCTGCAGACAGTATACAGGGAGAGGTGGTCTGTATGCCTCTTCCTGTTCTTAGATTATCATTTACTTATGAATTACCTCTGGGATTTCTATCTGTTTCCATTGATTTTATACGGCACTGAAGTGACTAGCTCAGACTAGACGTCTTAGTTTTAGATAAAGCCAAATAATATGAATTCTTCCTTAAAGTATTAGCATATCTACCTTGGGAAAAGCAAACATACAAAAGGTTTTCACTCCTTATCCTGCAAGTAAATCTATAACATCATTGGGACTCAGCATGCGTTTAAAGGTTCATTAGTGCCTTAATAACTAAAATGATACTGAACCATTTTGGTAATTATGATAGCACAACTGTGCATTAATAGAATATTTTTCACTGCACTATGGTGTAAGCTACAATATGTTTGCAAAGTAAACCTGCAAATGTTGCTTAGTCTTTCTTGCTTCTGAAACTTGTAATTAATTCAATCAGAGACTTTTCTGCTTACTTGAACTGGCTTTGATTTGAACAGTCAAGATAGCATTATGCAAATTCATGGCAGATGTGCAGAAAATGATTTTTCAGTTGTTAATAATTTTGTCGAATCCCTGTCTTCCTAGACAGTGCTTCTACAAAAGACCTATTTCCTTTCCAGTATTACCTTTCCTTTCCCAGCCCCCTAGGTACATAAGGGTGAGAGAATTTGCTTTTAGCTAAGGAAA
>NW_010198616.1:71536-76279 GCF_000695765.1 Mesitornis unicolor | reverse complement strand
CCTACACTTCAAAACACCTCAAAAGCTGGTCACCCAGCTCTTTCAAAAAATAGTTCCCTGAGGTGGACCCCTCCTTGTCAAGATTTCACACAGAAAAGTGAGAACTTTTGCAATCTGTTTGTCAGAGACCTGTGCTGCTTCTGCGGTTACAACAGGAATGTTGTATCATGAAAGGAAATGTCATTTTCTATTTAGAGGTAAACAAAAAGTCTAATTCCCGAGTTAGTAATCAAAAAGAGCAGGTCAGAAACTGCTTCATATGATTAGTTTAGGCAGATAGTCTTCATGGATTTATATGCAGTTCAGACTTACACTACTTAGTAAAAAAATTCAATCAATGCGAATTAATGCTCACCTGTTACTATTAATTGGATACTTCCATTCTTTAGCTATTTTTTAAATCAATTCCCATATGTCTAGGTAATGAAATGTCATTCTGCCAACCAAAGCAGTTGTTATACTGCAATGCAGTGGAGGAAAAATACAGCGTGCTTGTGTAAGGAAAATCTGTCTGGCTTCACCTTCCTCTTCACTCAAAGTTTTGAAAAAAATTGCACAAAAGTTCTAATAAAACTCCGGGGTTATAATGCAGATACAATAGCTCCAGAGGTGCTCTCATTCCAGTGTTACAAGTATTAATACGTGTGAAATAATTTAAAAACTTGGAGAAGGAAAAATAATTGAACCTGGATGCAAACTTTGCTTCTATTACATACATCTCTCCTCTATGCAAATGTGTATGTTTTCATCAAGCTGTTTCCTTGTACATAAAAAAAAAACGCATCTGCAGGTTAATCTTTTTCCCTGGCCTATTTTTTGCAAGAGTCCTGAGAAGATTCTTTCTGGAGTTTCTCCTTTTTTAACAAAAATAGCTTTCTTGTACATCTGAAACATTTGTGGAAAACATCTGCTTTCCTTCAAAGCCTGTGTTTTGTCAGGAAATGAAATCCACACTCAAAAACCTTTAATCCAGAAATCCAAAGTTCATCTGTTTTATGCTGGCATATATTTACACAAGGTTCATATATGTAGGTTTAAGACACTGCATAAGCACTCAATATTAACGTCATATGGAATTACCAGTCTAATTCCTGTTTATTCATGACACATGTGAATAAGGCATCTTTACTTCTGCAGCTTCTGTCATTGGAAACCTCGACTGCTGCTTTCTGCCATATCTTCTTGTTATTTTCTTGCTGTCATCTACAGTCAACAGTCCATCCTTCACTGTTGCTCTGATGATTGCCAGAGCCCTTGCATAAAGACCACACTGTCAGCCTGACATCTTGCGTGTGGAATAACCTTCCCACTGCAGCAGGGATTTCTAGCAGCTCGAGTGCCAAAAGGACAGCCTATTCTTTGTATCTGATAAGCATGCAGATGAAAAGAACTCTTATCTTTCCTGGTTTTACTTTTTTTTAAAATTGTCTGTTTTGATTTGTCTTTTTGGTCACTCTGATTTCTCTTCTATGCTCATGTTGCTGCTTTGACACAATCTCTTTTCAAGGAATGCCTTCGAAAGAACTGAACATGATCTTATTTACTCCAGTTGAACACAGCAGGAATGCATTGTGCTGTCTGTATTAGGTCTGATTTCTCAGTAAATACCAGCAAAATGGTGCTGTGAATGCTAACCCTCCTTAGTTTACATCAAAGCAGTTTTAAACAGCGTGCTGTAAACTGGGAAACTGTGTTTGCTTTCATCTTTTCCCGTATGTGTAACTCCCCCGTTCACACATGCACCTATATGTATAAAACAATTGATTTACATACATAAAACACGATAAGGCAAGTCAAATTCAAGGCATGAACAGAGCTGCTGCAGAAGTAACCATGCTGTATCCCATGGCATGGTTCAGCTTTTGAAGTGGCTGTGTGTCCTTGCATAGCTGGGGACTCCTTCATGAAGGAACGCCATGAGCAGCCTGGGACACGCAAGCAGACTCAGAGGGTTTCCATTTTAATCAGTCATAGTCAATTAGTACACTTATGTCTTTCATTATGTTCTTTGAGAAAAACAAAACAAAACAAAACAAAACAAAACAAAACAAAGAATTGTTTAAAGTTATATTTTTATATAAAATCTGTCCTTTTTCTGCTCCCCAATGCATACTTGTGCTCTTGAGAGTCTTATCTTGGACAGCCTTTTCTTGTACTCAGAGCCTTGTACTATTAAGTTGTGTAATTGGTCAGTCCCACAGCATGGGAGTAAAACATCCCAGAGTACAGGAACCTGCAAAAGATCTGTGTCAAGTGTATCTTCCCTCATTGTATATTTGTTGTATTCGTCATTGATGTAGTCCAGGACTGCTAAGGCAACAAAATGTTTCTGTTTTGATGTTTGGGGAATGATGATACCATCAAGGGTTTCCATATTTCCCACTGTAGCAGGGGTTTTCCTGATGGTAGTTAGCATGATGCATACACGACGACAAGGAGACTTACCACTTTTCTTACTTCAGAGGAATTAGTTAATGCATGTAAAAAGCCAGAAAGCTTGAACATCTGCTCAGAGATTATAAAAATAAAAGTTCTATGGGGATAAGGCTTTGCTTTCTCTTTTCTGTTGTCAAAAATAACGGTATTTTTCACAAGAAATCAGGAGGCAGTCACCCTCCTCATAGTTACAGTTAAAGGACAGCTTCATCAGTAGCACACCAAGTACTTGCTCAGTTTATAGTTTTCCAGGTACAGCTACAAACGCAAAGGTAAAGTCCTCCAAGTAAGTAAGTGTTAAAGAAATTAATAAGCACCTTCTGTACAATCTTGAAGACAGTGTTTGACACCGTGTAAAGATGAAAATGTCTTCAGAATTGGAGGAAAAGTATTTTGGAAAGGAACTTTAATCCAAATATTGAAAGACACTGAATTATACAAATTGATAATGAAAACAATTTCATGTAACTATCAGAAATGAAAATTACATTTAATAACTCCATGGCCAAAAGTGCACCAGAAAATAAAGGGAAAACTGCACTTCATTACTGGAAAAATGAGCAGGGATAATTTCCTGAGGACAATCAATTCCTGAGCTGTCAGTAAGTGGCCTCCCCATGCCCACAGCATCCACGGATGTCAGGAATTCATCAGTTCCTCTCAGAAAACTTGTGACTAACTCTGCCATTACTTGGTCAGATAAATATCAATTTTGGTAAATATGCATCATTCAAACAAATGAAATTGACAACAAAATAAAAGCAGCAATAAAGTTAAACATCAATATCCAGAATAATAGCTGTCAGTTTTCATTAAAGATAAATGTCATTTTCTCCCAATCCTAACCTTAAGCTGGTGTGTCCAATATTGGCAAAATCTTCCATTGTCTTATGAGAAATGTTCCCAAAAGAGTTTAGGTAATTTTTTTTTGTAGGCACGCAAAACACTTCCAAAAGACAAGCGTTACATAGCCCTGGTGTGAGGATCTGCACAGATCCAGAGGGTGGTAGCAGGGATAGAAATAATGAGATGAGGACAACCTCCCCCACCACAGCAGAACCAGTCACTTATCCTGGCCTTTTGTGTAAGCAGAGCTGCATGGCTACCAGAAGGAAGCTGTAAGGAGAGAGGAGAAATTAAATCAGAAGAAGGAAAATGGGTATCTTCCATATAATTGCCTTGGCTTTCCTGATTCCTTTTAATATAATTGTTGCATTTAATGCCTCCTGGGCCAAGGACAGGCTGCCAACTTGGAAGAGAAATTGCCCTCAGAAGAACCAAAAGGATAGAAGGGCACCACCTTTTCTCAAAGAAAATAAGAAAATTTTATTATCGCCCATCCCCAAGCATTCAAAGGTCATGCTCAAGCTCCAAATAATATGAGACTGGCTTGAAACTCACCAGATTGAAGATTTATTATATTTACTACCTGATTCCTGAGCCTGGTAGCAAGGAGGCATTTGTGTTACATTTTCAAAAGTCCCAATGACCATTAGGGCTGGATCTTCCAGCTGCCTTTTTTTTCTTTTAACAAAAGGAGCTGAGATTGGCACTGAGTCACTTATTTCCGGAGGTAAATTTCCTGAGACAAACCATAAACCACTGCAAGAATCAATGAGATACTGACAGATGTCAGCGCCAGGTATACTAAAAAGTGGCAGTAATCTGACTTCAGCTTTGCAGAATAAATAATGCAAAGTGCAATTTCAAAGCAAGCAGGGCTGCGGGCAAGAAAGACTTTTGTCAGATTCATGTTCTCATTTCCCTATGGCTCTCTCCTTCTGCCCAGATGTCTGCATTTCCAAATGTCTGTCTTAAACTTTTCTACTGGTCATAGGATTTTTAGGATAGCTTGAAGAAGAATATTCTTCTTTATCAGAAAGTTTTTTTTGCCAGGTGGTTTTACTGAGGAATTTTTGCAATCTAAAAGTTTCTCTGTGTCTACAGAGGTAGAGGAGGAAGAGGTTACAACATAAATGCTACCAGAGACTTATGAGTTTAGACTTAATTTGGTATTTAGTTATCCAATAATAATGACATTTCATGGCCTCTAGGACAGAAGGCTACCCTGACAGAGTAATACTCTTTTCCATCCCCATTATTTGCCAGATGTGGGCCAAGATCTATTTTCAGCAATGGTGCTCTGAGCTCAAAACAGTTTTGCTGAAGTGAAATGCAGTGATGTGCTCGTGTGAAGGAAGGAGTTTTGACTTGCTTCCCATTCATCTATTTATCTCTCACTTTTAAATGTCTTTGTATTATTCTTTTCAGAAGCTTGCCAGTGTGACTGTGGCCCTCGCAGAGTCC
>NW_010198616.1:66963-71505 GCF_000695765.1 Mesitornis unicolor | reverse complement strand
AGGAATTTCACCTGAGCAGTCACTCTGCAGGCTGGCAGCAGCATGGGGTCAGTCAAAGGGCAGGGCTGAGACAAAAGGTTTATTAAAGTTTAAACGACCCGGTTGCTGTGAAGATATCTTTTATTTTTTCTGACACCTCCACTGTCAGTGGAAATGACAAAGTGTTCATCACTCACCTGCTTTCTCTAGGGCTGAGGTAAATGGAAATCTGGAAGGGTTTAGCTGGGGCATCCAGTCAAGAAGAGCCACAGAGTTTGAGGGAGTTATGGCAAAAAAACAAGCAGGGTAAGTGTTGCCTAGAGGAAGCTTAAAGGACACCAAGACACCTTCACGACTGATGTCCCCAAGGTGCCCTTGTTAGGGAAACTTTCTGGCCTGTATTGGACCTGACAGAAGACAATGAGCCCTCCAAAAGGCAACCAAGTCCGTAATTCTCACTGAATCCTGTGGCTCTGAGGATCACGACCTGAATTCTCAGCACTAGATCTTGTAAAAGACTAACTGCAACTGTGACAGAATAAAAAGTCTTTTTTTCATGTCCTTTTTACACTTCCCTACATTCTCGGTTACCCTAGTGCTACCTCATTCTCATCCAGTTCCTCACCAAGAGGTTTCCTGAGGTGCTCAAACACATTCATCATGCTTTCTGAGATAGAAATATGAAACCAAGTGTCATCAGGATGCCCTTAGGGCCCTGTCTCCTCTGAACTAAATTGTGCATTTGTAAAAGAGAAATTAATCTGCTTTTCCATTGAGGCTCAAGGGCTGAATAGGAATTGCCCTGCTTTACCCCCAAGCTTTCTCTCTTTGAGGGTTTGCAAGTCAGTAACTACCACATCACTCTAGCCCCAAAGTTTTTGCTAGATCAAAGCAAGGACATTTGAGGACTAATAGGAGTTTCCTTGTCTCTAGCAAGAGATGCTTTTTGAACTCAATCACACAAAGTGGCTGGCAAAAACATGTAGCTTCTGGACATGGTCATCCAGATGCAGACGTCAGAGTTTGGGACTTCTAAGGCAGAGGTCTTTGTTACGAACTGCTTTTCTCTTGTTTCTCACTAAGTGCTAGGAGTGAAACTATAGCCTTAAATTGATCGATCTTTTGCCGTCACCTTGAGGAAAGTAAAGATTTCACCTGCAGAGTTTGAGACATTTCTTCTCTGCTAATGTGTGCAGACAGGGCAAGGGTAGGCTTCCTGGGGAACCAAAGTGAAGAAAGGCTTTCCATTAAAAAAAAAACAACGAAAAACTCAGCCTCATTTTATAAAGCTAACTTTAGTCTCCTGTTTGATACCCTGTCCAAGGAAAGGACAAAGCAGTGACTCCTGTCTGTTTGAAGTTTCTAGTTTAGAACAGAGAAAACTTTTGTTAGAAGTAAGTGGCTTTAGGCAAAGACTTTTATAGTGATAACAGAGCACATACTAGTTATTTGGTAAATCTTACTAGTAGATCATATAAAGTTAGGATAATCTTGGATCTTGACTGTAGATATTTGATATTGTAGGAGTTAAAGACTTTAATACTTTTTAAATTCTATTCTAATAGAGAACTAATATTTTGTATTGCATTGCAGTTGCTGTATGAGCATTGCAGATGACCTTTTATTTCACTTCATTAAGACACTGGACATATTTGACTGTAACTTATTGAGATCAATATATGCTTAATGTGTTAACTTCTCAGTCTAATTTTATGTGACACCTTGCTGAGCCAGCAAAAGGAATGGAGGACAAATTGGGATGTGCAGTGATACCTGAGAGGTATTTATATACAATGGCTATACATTTGTAGCAGGTTTGCCAGGATTATTAAGCTATTTTCCCATCAGTAAGTCCTCTAACTACCTGTCCATAAAATGAAGAAAGGGTCATCTTGCAGTTCAAATGCAGAATCTGGTTTCAATAGATCAGGATTTAGTTCCTATTCACACCATAAATTTTGACTGTGACCTTGGGCAAATCACTTATTCTCCCTGTCCCTCCTTTCTCTGTAAGCTGAAGTAGGGATAATGGGATATGAAGTAGGGATATGTCAGCATTCATGTGGCATTCACATTGATATTCAGCTCAGGGCCCTACCTCTGCCTTGAGCTAAGATGGAGTTGATCAATATGTATTTCACCAATAGTCTGTTACAAAGTGAATTTCTTGCTTTTTTGATGTTCAGACACAGTCATATATGGTGACTGGGCTGAGACTGTTCCCAAAATGGTCAGTCTGTACCCTGATAGATTTGAAGATCTTTGTTCATCCTGTCTTTGGTGTGGAGTATCTTCTCCTTTCCCAAATATTAAGTCAGATTCTGCCTTCATCCAACTCATTTCAGAATCTGAAGGCTTTCTGGGCACCCAGCATTGCCATGTAGCCAGTACTAGGACTTCATTTCATCAGTGTAACAAGACACAGCTGGATGGGAACGAAGACTCTGGATAAAGGATATGTTGTTATTTCTTTGATGTAAAATATACATTGATAATTATTTATATAATTCAGTCTGGTCTACAGCATGCTAGAGGGCATGAGTATCTGCTTTGCTGTCCATTGGTTAGCCAAGGTAGCCAGCAAACACATAGCTCAGTTGTGTTTTGTTAACAACGAAAATTTAATCATCTTCCAGAACACTCCAGATGTCTGAAAGTTTGCTGTCAAAAAGATTATCAAAAAGGCCTTTGCATGATTGTGGTGTGTTATATGTAATTGCCAGGATGCATTCGGTGCTGTGCTGTGGTTCTTTGCCATTTACAGCTGCTGTGGGCTCATCCTTGTCCACTTTACACAAAGCCGTCCTCATGGTCTTACGCATTGGGCACAAGACCTGTTTAGTGTCAGTGTGTCACAGGGCATGGAAGAGACCTAGGAAGGTCATAGCTGTGCCCTTCTTGCCCTTTCTTCCCCCATACTTGACAAATAGCTCATACAGATTGCTGCTTTTTTCCTTCCCCTATGGACATGTTCCAAGAGACATTTGGGTGAAATCAGCTACAATTCTCCATGGCGCCAGGGTCCTAAAACCCCACCACATGATACCTACATGGTACAAGCCACAGCAACTCCCTAGATTTGCCATATGCCATTGCCTATCAGCGATGGCTTGATGTAGTGATAAAGTAAATAATGTTATGTATGTTAATTGTTCTATATTTAAAATCCCAGAAAGCATCCAAGGCAGCAGGAAACGTGCTGCTTTGATCCTATGAACAAATTAACTGCCATCCCCTCTCTGTCACAAATGCCAAACCACTGTGGTTACCCATTGGGTCAGCCCTCATGCTACCTGAGGCGCCAACAATTAAAATCACCCCACTCTGAACTGAAGTTGCCTTTCTCTTAATGCCAGAAAAAAGGAAAAAAAAAAAAAAAAGCAAAAGTCATACTGAATCAGCCAGCCAGCTTTTGAATACAAGTACACAGAAAATTCCCAATAGACATGGGATCAGTGCAGAAAGCAGCACTGGAATTACTGAATATAGCTGGCAAACTATGAAAAAGAAAAATAAGAACCAGTTCTGTCTGTGTTATCTCAGATGAAACAATCTTTTCTACTGGAGAAACAAACTATTTTAAAATGAAAACAAAGATTAAAAAAAGATATATTGGGCAAGGAATGGGCACCATTCTTTTAAGTTGGGTCAAGTGCACTTCATACTGAAATGGGAGCCATGATAGATAATTGTTTGTTACTGGCACATTAAGTTTTTAAATTAGAATCAAAATCCCATTTTGTTAGGTTCATAAATGGAAACAGAGAGCTTAGGGCTGTCCTGCGGCACTGCTGTGGTCTAGGTGCCTCAAGGGAAGCCTTTGAAAGTGCCCTTAAAATTAAAGAGGAAAATATTTCCACAGAGAGGGGTTTTTACACCAAAGGGGACAAAGGGCATGTTGAAACTGTTCAGTTTTACAGAATGCAGTGCAAAAGAGGAGATCATGAAAACCAAATATGAACTATTGAGCACAGTTTACCAAGCGTAAACTAAATGTTTGGTCAGCTCCAACCTGTGCCAGGACTCTCAGAGAGGTGATCCCTACATCCTTTTGTGTTTCTGAAGCTGTGACCTTGCTATTTGCGTGTAAGCTGTACATTGATGAAATTACTAGTGGTGTTATTGAGAGAAGTCAAAACTGCATCTTCTGAACAAGTACCCTTCAAAATCAGCCTGTGCCTCACAAAAGCAGACACAGCATGCACCAGGCCCCTTCTAGTCCCTTTAGTAAATTTGTGACTGAAAAAGGCTCTGCCCTCATCTGCAAATAGGTTGCCTCAGTTAAGCTTGGAAGAATAGAGATAATGAAGCTCTTCATGCATGTTGTGTACCCTGAGGGAGAAGGACTGATTCACATAAGAGGATTAGAGAAACAACTTCAGTGAATTGATGTGGGTTATATTCATCTTTATATTAAACTTTATATTAAGGCCTTAATTTCAGCTCCCAGTGAGAAATCATGGGTAAGGCTGGTGTTTCCTGAAAGTCTCTGAAGTGGCAAACACTCATCTTAGTGCTAAGATGAGTATGTCCTGATATAAGACTAAAGAAAATTTTGACATA